>NW_010430166.1:7772-45830 GCF_000710305.1 Buceros rhinoceros silvestris
CCTGCTGAGTTACTCAGTCTTGTGCCTTCCTCTGCACCTCCAGTCCAATGCACCTTCCAGAGCTCTTCCTGGGCTTACACCTGAGGGGATGGTGCCTCTCTAATTCCTGCCCCAACACAGAGTCCAGTCTCCTGACTGGCATGCTGCATTCAAGGAAAAATGTTTTGATCTCTTCAAATTATATGCCAAGGACTGGAAAAGAATGTTTTTAAAATTATTTTTAGTCATTAAAGAGGTAATTTTAAGAGCAATATCACATACAAAAACAATTGAGACATTACATTTGGGAATGAACTTTAAGATGATAATTTCATGTTGAGACTTATCAACATGGTATAAATAATGCATTAAATCATACTTGATACAGGTGAGACTGCTCAAGTGTGTAAAATTAAGCGTTAACAGTATGTATATCAAAAAGAGATGACAATATGATTTCATAAGTAAACTTTACCACACGAATTCTGGAAAAGTTTGAAGATGATTTACTGGGTTAGATGTGAATTTCATCAAATAATTGATTTATTTTGTAAATTATTACATAATATTTATTTGCCTTTTGGAAGTGATTTAAAGCCAGTAATTAAAACTGAAGAAAGGTCATCACAGTAGAACCAGAGGGATTGTACTTCTACCTTCTTACTCTGCACTGTTCTATCCCGTTAATCTGCACCTGGAAACCCCCATGAGAATTGGCTACAGGTGATAGTAACAGCAAAGCAAACGCAGGGGTCACTCCAGACAACTGCACACAGTGTTCTCTATGGGGACTCTCTTACTAAAGGTAGTAGAGTCAGAGGAGAGCACAGTCAGAAATCAAACTTCTTGTTAACTAAGCATTAGGCTTATTACTCATCTGGGCTGTGAAATGGGGATGGAAAAACCCCGGACCTGCTCCTGACACAGCAATGAATTACAGCGAACAGAGCAGCTGATGTTTGTGTAAACCTGAAAAGCTGGTGACAGAGACAGGCTTTCCCTAGGGTTTTCTCTTGCTGCTCTGTTGAGTTCTGTGTTTTCTCTCCAGAGAGCAATTCATGACCTCCCCTCATACCTATCCATTATAAATACCTACACTCCTAGAGGAACTGAATTGCTCAAAGCCACAATTAGCTTTCTGCGAGGTTCTGATAGCAGAAGACAGGAAGGTCATTGCCTCAGTCCCCCTGACCAAAATGAAAAAGTGCAAAACAAAACAGCCCGCACTTACTGCCTGGAGTTAAAAATCTGCTCTGTGCAGCAGTAGCTTGAATTTTCTGTATTGATTATGCCCACATAATTTCAGATGTTTACACACTCTATTCTGGATTTCTAGCAACACCTGGTCTCCGTGGTGGGAAATGCATGACCTACCAGGCAGCAGGTCAAAAGGGAGTGATGAAGGGCTTAGTTACTCCCCCAATGAGCATCAGCTACCAATTAGAAGCAGCTGTTTAAAAACCTGGTGCCCAGAGGGCAGAAGTTACTCTGGAGGATTTGGGTTTGCTGGAGGAGGAGCGACTGCTGATGGTGAGGTGAGCATTAACGTGTCTGGCTGTCAGAATAACTTTGTTAATTTAAGATGAGGATGTTGTATAAAGAAGTTACTGTGAAGTAGTAATTGCTTGATGATTTATAGTATTTGCACTGAAGTGACTTTCAATATTTTTTCCCTATTATCAACTGTTATGCTCCCTATTTCTTGAATTTCCCTCTCTCTATGCTAGGATAGGAATGAGAACATGGAACGATGGGATAAAATAACTCTCTGTAAAGACCAAACCTTTGTTGATGTTGTAATGAATCGCTTGAGTAGCTATGTATCTGACTTAAAAAAATTAAAAGGGTTTGTTTGGAAAAGAAATGGTGTAGCATCTGAATGTTGATCTCTGCTCCCTTCTGTGAGGGAACCGAAATCCTGTGCATCTGGTGACTTAGGTCTTTGTGTTGAGATAGCGGTGACTAAGATGAGGCTGTCTGCAGCCCCCCTAACGCTGTGTCTGTCAGTTCAAGCTCTGTGAGATACCTCTATCCTAATCTCTGCAGTATGTTACATGTACTTTATTTGGTTTAAAACATCAAATATCTTAAAGTCACCTGAGCATTAAAGCAAGAGAAGTGTGTTTAATGTGATTGTTCAGCTGGCAACTGTACCAAATTTATTTTTGGCGTTCTGAAGTTCATATAGAGATTTGAAGCTCTCTGCTCTATCAGAAATGGCTATTAATAAACATTAGCTGGTTTGATGATTACGAACAGTGTCACCAAGCAATTAAACATTAATTGAGCATTAAATAAAGTCCACTTACTCTAAAGTATCACTATTTGAGTTTGAAAAACAACCTTAACCATAGTTTTTTCACAAAGCGTTAACTGGTTTGTGGTTTCTGGTTTAGAAGCACAAGGGAAGGTATCTTCTGTAGAAGCTTAGCAGGTTTATTGGTGGCTTATACCAGTTTATTGAAGAGGACGAGATTAGTTTAGGCACTTTGGAACCCATTTTCTGTGTTCCACCTCAGATGTGGCTTTAGGATTTATCCCGTTTTGAACACCTCGGTGTTTGATGGGAAAATGAAGCTGGCAGGCCTTAGCATTACTGTTCCAAACTTACAGGCTCAACTCCTTGTTTCAGCTGTTCTCAAAAAATAACTGGCTCCCATGTTGTTTGTAGAAGCTATCTACTACACAAATTTGGCTTCTAAACTGGTGTGGAAACACATGGGGTTTGACTGGTACAAAGTGCGCTGCACCACCACAGATACAAAACATTCCTCTCTCTCTGGCAAGTTAGTTATCAGACTGTGGCAGTTGGCTTCACCGGGCATGAAGCAGGCAGCCGCACCACGATACCACGGTGATCTTCTCTCTCTTCTCTCCACCCTCTGTTTTTTTGAAAGGTTGGTAAAACATGCCCAGTGCTTGAGCATTTACTGAAGGAGAGGATTAGCATGTATTGAGTGGAGGGGGAAAGGCTCTTTGGTCTTGAAAACTTGAGACTTTTAAATGAAAGCTCTGAGGTAAACATAAGCATAGAACCCCTGCTCTGTAGGATATCCGATAGCCAAGCTTTCAAGGAGTGTTGGTCTTTTCGCCCCTGATTACCCTGTTTCCAATACATTAACTTCCTGCAAATCTTTGTCCACGAAGCCATGGTGATGACAAACAGCAGTCCTTTCCTGTAGCGTATCTCAGAGGGGAGCCTGCTGTACTCCTGCAGATACGTATTGACTGTGCTAGGGTTCAGAATCAGCAAGCTCTTGGATTGCTTGCTGAAGGAGCACCGTTCCTCTCAGTTACTGTTCTTAGCTGTAATATGTGAATATGCCATATTTTCACTTGAAGCTTGTGTTATCGCTGTTTTGATTCTTCTGTAGTAGAAACACGTGAAGTGGATGCATTCCATTAATTGCAGCAATGCTCTCGTCTGGAACTGCTGGGTGGAGCACCTTGCACCAGTACGGGCTGTTTGAGATATTGGAGGAGATTGTTGTGCGGCTGCCAAGCCATTCTGTTCACTTTTTAATTACTTTTCTGAACAGAAATAACATGTCTTGTCTTTCTCCCAGAGTATGGTTAATATTTGTTTTATGATAGCTGAATAAACTGGGTATTCTCTCTGCTTATAAAGGTTATTAACATTGTTTGATATATATTACTATCCTAATTGCATTCTTTCTTCTCTTCAATATTTAGTTTTCTGAAACTCATTGGAGAGAAGGTCCCCAGTCTCTTAAATCAGGTGACATTGGTTTTCCTGTGGGAACACTGTAGGCCAGGGCAGAGCCCTTGGGGCAGGGGCATGAGAATGCACTTGGGTTGCCAGAGCCCTGGGAAATGTGCAGCTGGTGCTACTGAGGGTGAGATCATGATGTATGGGTGTGATGGGACCTTTAAGAGGACCTAGGCAGACCCTTTTTAAAATGAGCTTCTGAGAGATCAGAAAGGTTTTTAAATTAAAGCAAGCAACCAAGAAATAACAGCTTTCATTTTAGAGTATTGACTAGAATAATTAGTTTTTAGGGGCAACTAGAAGTTAATAGGTAAGACAAAATGTAGTTACATTTTGTACCCTGATATATCCCAGTCCTTGAAAAGACCCTTGCTCTCAGCTCAAGTACCCTCAGTTCACTGGTTTACTGTAAGCAACCCCACCTTCTTGCTCTGACTTTCCTGTCCTAGAACAGACACGTGCATTGGACAAAAGACATCAGACATGCTGTCCATCACACTGAGACTTGTGACTGCAAATGATGGGGAAGCAGAGCATCTGTCCTTTCCCCTCTTCTGTCTCCCACTCAGATTCAACATGAGCCTTGTGCTCTTCCTTAACTTTTCCACAGCATCACAGACTCCTCTGGTTTTGGAATACTTACATTTGCCGAAAGTGTAAACAGTCCCCAGTAGGTTTCTACCCTCTTAGTCTGACCTTTGCAACTGTCTGCATTAATTTTATTTTGCAATAGATCCTGTGTAGACAAAACCACATGTCCCCCTTCCAAAATCTGTAGATGTTTTACTTGTCTCTTTATTGTTCTCAGTTAACCAGATACTACAAATGTAGTTGTTCATAAATTTTAGAAGGGAACTGATGCTATAATTTTTTTTGTTTTCTCTTCATTAAAACTTATCAATAAATGTAACCATTGAGTTGCATTGAACTGTTCATTCTCTCTGTTTACTCCCAGCAGAGGTAACTTAGGGTATCGCTAAGGGGGATACTGATTGAATCGCTGATTTCTAACGGTGAGGCTGTGGCCCAGATAAAGACAGTGGCACTTGAGGTGTTTGCTGAAGTACAGCTGAGATTTCACCTTTATTGTGGATCTGTGGAAGTGCTATTCTGTTGTTCTATCGCTGGTCATCAGTTAAGAGCTTTTTTTTTTGTACAGAGGATTTAAGACAGTTTCTAACCGATACTGTAAGTTTGAAGAATAATTCTATGAAAACTAACTGAAGGTTGTGAAGTTATTTGAATTAACACTATCTTCTTATCAGAAGCAGATGCAGCTTCATTTCTGGATGGCTTTTCCCGAATAACGGCTGGGATCATGGTGATGGGGGTGCATTGGGGCAGTAAAGCTTTCCTTACCTAGGAAATGAATCTCTTCTCCGATTTTGTCCGATAATGCTAAGGTGTAAAGATGGGGTGCGTTATCCATATATACAAAACCATACTGCTGCTGCTTCAGCGTGCTGAAATACGATAAGGATACATTGGAAATACAATAGAAAACACACTATTTCACTCTATTTCTGCCTTTTTACTACTGTTAGTTAAAACAGAGGGAAATATTTGAGACTGAGTTTGTCAATTCCCATAAGTAACAGGATTTGTGTTGGGTGGTTTGGGTTTTTTAGCAATACAAAGATATGCTTTTCATTAGTGATGAGATTAACACTTGACTAGTCATCTCTGAGGAATGGGCAAAGGCACCTGAGCAGTGAGGGACTTCTCTGAGTAGTTGGTTAGTAATCTGTTGTTCAAAAAATACATCCTTTATTTTTGAATATACACAATTGCGCTTAATATTGATTTTTGTTTCCCTGTGAAGCCCATGCAGCCTTAAATCATCTAACCAAGCTTCTGATAAAAGAAATAATAATCAAAATGAATGGTTACTTTGGGTAGTGGATTCCAAGTTTGTAAAATGAACTATGTGTTGTAATGACTTTTATATCATGTATTGATATAAAATTAATCAAGTTTATGTCTCCTGTCAGTACTCAGTTATAATAAATGACAGGCTGTTGTGGTGCCAAACCATCCAAGAAATTATTTGCTATAGGCTTTGTCAGAAATCTGCTGACATTCAATGTGTTCTTGACTGCGGCTCAGATACGAAATTCCAGCTTTGTGTCATATATGCATGAGTTCTTCTTTCGGGCTGTTTTGGCTTTCTGCAGCTGTTAAAAGGTCAGAGGTAATCAGATAAGCCAGTAGGATGCTATCTGTCATTATAATTGACTTGAGCCATCATATATAGGAAATCATGCTGAATATCAATACTGACATTTAAAGTGATGGTATAGTGGTTGTTTTATTATAAATGTATCCCATATTTAGCTACAACAGATCCTGATTTTTTTTCTGTGCAGAAGAAAGTGCCGTGAGGTATGGAATTTTTGTGTCTACTTATCTGGTGAGAATCATCTCGACTATCCAGAAATTATGTTTCCAGAATGGTGCGATGGGGTTCATCAGTTTTGAAACGTTGCTGTGCGCAATTTATTTTGTATTCAGATGCATAATGGAAGTGTTAGTAAAATGTAACTGGTGCAGCTTGCATTTTGAGTGTTTCTGCCAATCAAAAAATGAATAAAGCAGTCAGGCCTTGTTTTCTGTGCCACCATTGAACGCTTGTCATATGTCTAATTGAGTCGACACCAGGCTGACTCTCACTACCTGGTGAACGCTTCATTGCTTGGAACATATTTTGAAGCAACATTCATGGCTTTGGTAGTGATTCTGTATGTTCTCCAGAGCAGATTGGGTGTGTGCAAAATGTCTCTGCATCTAAAACACAGGCATAGATGACATGATTTATTATTTTTTAACATTCTTAGGAAATTTCTAGAGCAGACAAGCTGGGGGAAGATACTGCTTGAGATCCTGTGAAGCTGAAGTCTTAAGAGAACTTAGCAGAAAGGAAAAAAAGAATTAGTAGAAAGGAAAACTTTTTTGTCACGAGAGAAAATATTTTGTTTGAAAGACTGTATTGTCCCTCAGTAAAATCTAATATTAAGATACGAGAGGCTCGTCACACTCTTGGATCATGCAGGAGACTTTTTGAAGGCAGAACTGACATATTGAAGGCATTAGCATTAAGCAAGCTCTTTTCTGCTGTAGGTTTGTGCTTTTGATGTTTTATTTTTCCTTAATAGTCAATATATTATAGTGACAGATCAGGGACTGAACTAGACAAATTAGGAGTTAAATGTACAGCCTGAACTAGTCAATTCTTGTAGCTGGGGATAAGACCGTTTTGTCTCCTGTGAAGAGAGAGCACGCGTGGGGAGAGGTAGCACCCATTTGCTATTAGATTACATGGAAAATGTGAAACCAGCTGCTGTCTGGTAAGGAAAAAGCCCCTTAATTGTTAGAATAAATGGATTTTTTTTTTTAATTATCTGAAGGCATTCACAGTGGTGCTGAAAGGATGATATGTCAGCACTGCGGAAGGCAAACCCAAGTTGTGTACTCATGTAAGTTGTCATCACCGCTTCCTAGATGACGCCACTACACCATATTAGTACTTTGTTGCTTAAAAGGTGCAAAAATATTTAATTTATGACAAAAGGAAATTATTTATGATATAACTTATGACAAGGAAATTCAGTGATCTTCCTGAAGTGAGACTTGCAAATAGTTTAAAGCTGTACTTTGGTCTTTTCCAACACCGTTCCTACCTTATGGAATTTGGTAGGTCACACCATTAGGAGCTCCTCGTAGTGGAACTGATAGATGTGTAACTGTGAATGAACGTCTTCATTAACACAGAACATACTTCTTACTGTATGCTAAAGGACGTGTCCTTTCAGGATGTATCAGCTTTTGTGCCTTATTCCTTGTAAGTAAATTAAATATTGGATTTTCATGCTTTGCTATAGTAACCAATTCTTAAGCCTGGATTATATGCAGGACGTGCAAGCAGTTTTAACACACTGGACATAAACTTCTGTCCTCTCTTATGAGTGAGCAGCACTCATAAAATGTCAAATCACAGTATTTATTTAAATCTTAGCATTCCATAAAGCTGGTTGTGTGTGGGTTTCTTTTTTTTTGTTTTGGTTAAGAGTTCTTGCATGAAAGCAGAATTTAAGCTGGAACAAATTAAACAAAATTTTGTGTTACTACCAAGAGTGCAAATAGATGCTCTTTAAGAAGTCATTTAAGCAGTATGGCTGAAAATCTGATCTACTGATGATTCATTTATTTATTTGTTGGTCTGGAACAATGACATAGTGTTCTTAGTACTGACAATGACCTACTTTTTAAGGATGCACTTGATGGGCTGTGGTGCATAAGAACAGGAAATAGTAAAACTGAAATAAGGAGCTGTTCATTTTTTCATGGAAGTGGCTTTCCAGTTCTTGTACTTGATCAGTCAAAGTTCCTTTCGTCATTATGAAGGTGTATTGACTCTCTCTGTATATTTTTATTTATATACCCTGCAGTACAAAGTTCATCAGTGTAAGACTGGCATTTTTTTGACAGTGGCCTTTGTCTTCCCTTATCAGATTCAACCTCCCTTCCCAAAAGGTTTTCTGTATCACAAGTGACAATAAATTCCGATGTGTGTCACTAAAGAGAAAAAACAGTCTCTAAAATTTAAGGTCTTCAATGACATGTCACAATTCTCTAAGTATATCATTCTCATTTATGCAAGGCCTCTTCCTTCACAATAGAAAAGATTCTCCAGTATGAATTAACTACCTCACTAATTAATTCCTAGGTAAAATAGGGTTCAGCCCATAGCGTTTAGCTGGTACTGTAAAAGCAGCCATCAGCTATGTTCTCTGTACGTTTTTTTTTCCACTGTATTCTGTGGAAATCTTTGAATACAGACAATTCTCAATGTGAATCATGTTTCTGTATTCCAGTTGTCTTTCTGAATATTTTATTTTTCCATCTGGAAAAGATTAGTTTGAAGTTTCGTATACAACTTTGAGGTTCTGACCAGACTTGTGACAGCTTCACTTGAACGACGGTCAGGCATCCTCATTCCTCTTCATCCTCTGTCTGATTCCAGGGTAGGTTAATACATCCAAAGTCTGTTAAAATTGCAGGTTTCCATCCAAGGATCGTGTGGGGGGCTCCTAATCTCAAATGCTTTGACTATATGGAAGAATGGTTTTGGAAGTGTTAAGTAGGATGAACTGGAGACAAATACAACATCATATCAAGTGATCTGTGCTGTCTGTATCATCCTTCTGTAGTTTGACATTGAAAATAGTGAAGGGCCACAGATCACAGACTGAAAGGTAGCGCAACATGCAGCAATACCTTTGCTAGTCAGTATTCTTCGGTCTGTGCTGGAAACAAGGTAAAATAATAAGGCAGTTATCAAAATGGTTCAAAAATCAGTTCTGAGACATACTTCCATACCAAGCTCAGTGAGCTGAGCCCCATCGCACTGGGCCAGTGTCTGTTCTGACGTAGGGCAGTGGCTTCTGAGTATAGTGCAGGACACTTTGGATATTAAGCTAACAGACCTTTCAGAAACAAATAAGCGTTATGTCTGTTATGCACATCTGGGGAAGGGAGATAGAAGGTGCCGCCTCAATAAGCTTTTACCTGGGCAGTGGAAGCTGTTTGCAGTAGCGTGGCAATACTGATACTGCAGGGGACTGATTAACCCGAGCTTGGACAATGATGCGCTTCTTTACAATTACTAAATAGAATTGGATGGAATCCTGTATTTGATAAGGGCTTCCTTTTTATTTTCCTGTTTTCAATTTTTAAATTTATTTTCATATTTTCCTTAAAGCTGTTTTTTTCCCCTAAATATTAGCCCTGAAAAAAGCTGATAAATAAAATGGTTTACCAGTTGGTGAATCAACATGTTGATAGGCAGTAAGAGCCAGAGCCCATCTGTGTGAGACATACCAATAAAATACACTGATCAATTCATAATGAATATTTAGCCAGAGACATAATAGCAGAAATTCATGGAGACAAATATGTGCTGTGCTTTGTAGCATCATCTTTCCATCTGCAAAACCTAGCTGCTGCTAGAAGTACTAAAAATAAAACCCCGCAGCCCAAACTCCTCATGTCAAGAGTTCTTACTAAAATACATAGCTAAAACTTTGATTTTCACATTACCTTGGTCCCCATTAATTTCTAATGCAGCAGGAGGTGTGGCTGGGAGAGGTACCAGAAGTGTCAGTGGAGGGGGAAGAAGGGGAGTGCAGCTCTGAGTGGGCAGAATTTCCCTCCACAATGATGAAAGCTGCCCAAGTTGAACCAGACATGAATGGGTAACTGAGCGTGAGGAAACAGTGTGGGGTTGGATGGGTGATGCTGGTATAATCCCCTTCTGCACTGCTTAGCTACAGACACCAAAATGCCTTAGTCGCCCTACATCAATAGGTTATTTAAACCCTAGCAGGCTTGGGATTAGCTGTTCCTGACTTATTTTAATGTTAAATGTGTTTTATAGGAGAGTGGGCAAGATTACATGAGTATTGAGCTTTGAAATTCCATAATATTTAATTACATTGCTGCTTTAAGATACCTGTTAATTTAATTTGTGAACTCTGTCTCCTTGGCTCCAGCTGCTCTCCTGTACCTTCCCAGTCAGCTCAGGAGCGTAGTGATTGTCTGAAGCCTTTTTGTGAGGCTTGCAACAGGCAGGAACAGTGTGGAGTGGGATGACGTTCTCTGCTGAAGAATGAGGAGTGAGGGAATGGTGGGGGCTTGGGGGGGCTGTTTAGAGTGGCTGATGGTTTCTTGAATCGTCCCTTTGCCACTAATAAATTACTTCAATACACAGGCTGTGGAAGTCATTCTTAGCACACAAAAGAAGTTGCTGCTTGAAGCATTATTTAAATATTCTTTGTCAATAAAGGCTTTAGAAGATCAGCAGGTGCATTATATTCATTACCCTCTTGCAGAAATTTGTATTTCTCTAGGGGAGAGAATGCAAATGTTTGCTGGCTGCACCAACAAGATTCTTATCTTAAAAAAACCCAACTTACCACCAGTAGGGTTGTGTGGATAGGGGGTTTTGTTGATGATTTTTAAGTACATATTTCGCAGATGTCCTCAGGGTTGTGTAAGTTCTTCCTAAATGCTTAGATCCTCCTCAGTTGCCAGAAAAACAAAAGTTCAAGTATTTATTTGGTCACTGTCCTATCAGGCTCATGTGTTGTCTCATGTGTGGAAGCTAGTAATTAAGTAAAATGACATTAAGAAATAATAAAACATTAATTTATACTTCATTGCTATTAGTCACGAGTAATTATTAAGTATCTAATTATTAAGTATCTATTACTGGAAATGGTTAATAAGTTTCTCTTGTGTGTGAGTGTAATTTTCTGAGAAATTACAAATTTGCATCCTGATTCAGGGACAGATAACTATGTGAAGGAAGCAGTAAATAGATCTAGTTCTACAGATTAGTCACCTAAAATTGAAAAAGATCTAGTTGAGGTCTAAGATTGATCTTAAGTAATTACTTTTTATTGCAATTTCATAATTGTGTCTCTAATGAGGAAAATTATGATACAGTATTTTCTGTCTTGAAAAACTCCTTGAAGCTTCAGTGCATGAGTGAAACTTGTGAACAGGGTGTGAATAACAGCTATTGCCGTAGTAAAGGAACTGATATCCGATAAGAAAACAGTGTTGAACCCACTGGAATAAATCAAATCTAGTTCAAAGTCTGAAATATTATCAGAGTATTGTAAAAAATCAGAGGTGGCATTTGCTTCCCTGGCCATCCCTGTTTTCTGGCATTTGAATGAGGTACAGCTATTAAGCTCTGACTTCATTTTATGTTCTGAGCTGAATTTTAGGTTAGAGACAAATCGAAACCAATGCCTATTTCATTATGTTGAAATAATGAGGTTTTGACCTTAAATGAAAGAAATGTCAGGGGATCAGCTGACTGCAATGTCTCTTTTTTTTATCTCCCCTCCCCCTTCCTATCCAACCTATAATAAAAAATCTAGTCCTTTTTAGTTATTTTCTGATGGGTAATTGTTAAATTGAAGTTGTGAGAATGTGGTTTGAATGTTCTTTGGAAGGTGAAGCTTTTGGATTTCTCTTTTTGCCGTGCCTACAGCAGTGTGAGTAAGACTGTACCTCACAGTGTACCTGGTGGTGGGACCGCCTGGAAGAGGGGCAGTGGCCTCTTACCTCCTGCAGCAGAGAGAACAGAATCGCTCTCCCTATGTACCTCCACCTCTGGTCACTGTAGTCTCTCCAGAGAACGTCAGCAAGATGCATGTTGCTTGGTCTGTTACCTTCTAGTTATATACAGCTAACAAGACGTGTTTGAGAACTCCGCTTAGAGCCCGTTTTGAATTACCATAACTTACTAAATCCAGATACCCATATATAACAATAAAAGTTGTCGGGTGCCTTCCCGGTTCCTTTAGTCTTCTGAGCCACGAGCCAGGAATCTGAAGTAACGAGGCTGCTGTCGGAGTTTTGCAGTGCCCCCTTGATGTGTATTGCAACTGCAATGCCCATTCACCACTGGTGTTTGATGTGTGAATGTTTGATATGCAGAAGACATCTTCAGTAGTCACTAAAAGCACTTGTAGGTGTAAAGATGATGTTATATAGCTATAATAAATAGCATGTCCGAGTTTGGTAAAAGGTTTTAAAGTGCTTAAAACCCAAACCATTTTTCCTTGGATTACCCTTTAAGTTGATATACGAATTGCATCAGAGCTTTTGCAAACTCTCCTTATTAGTGATTTGCACCCTAAATGTGGTTTTAAATGAGGAAGTGTTTGTGCTGTTATTCTATTACCAATTTACCTTTGCTCTATGAGTAAAGGGAGTTCGATAGTAACCTGCATCTTGCGCTTCAATCAGAATACTAAAAATGATACATTAAGCTTACTCCTTAACTTCTCCTTAACCTTCTAACCTCTCCAAAAGAGCGAAACACATAGTTAGCCTTTAAATTGATGAGACTTTTTCTTTTCCCTTTCCTTCCCACGAGAAAATAGGAAGCAGTGAGGAAAATAAATGTGTTAGAATGAAATAACCCTCTGTGACCGAAACTGTTGTGATGATGCATTGGAACCTCAAACTGGAACGCAGTCATCAAGATACTTCTTGAATAGTGCAACTATGTGTTACGGCTTTTCTTGGTGCTTGTTACAGAGGTAAAATCCAGTAGTAGATACTATGCCCACGGTCCCTGTGGCAAACTAGTTCCTAAAAATCTTTACTCAGTGTATTTTGGGGATCTGAAGCTGAAGTATTCCTGACAGAAATATGGAAGAACTGATTTTGTCGGACTGTAAGCGCAAAGAGGACCTTAAACAGTTTATAAACTTGTTGCCTGTGCTTAATACAGACAAATGTGAACTAGAACATATATAAAATGGAAAGGAGCAATCTTATGCAAACAGTCTACAGTTTCCTTAGCCTTGTGAGAAATTACTGCTTTTTCTGAATACCACATAAGCTTAGAACAAATGTTACTGATGGAGTGAGTGGATTGTCCGTATATGAAATAACACTTGAAGCCCGAAGATGTTTCTAATTGATTAGTAGTAAATTTCTATCAGCTTTTCACTGGAATTAATGAGAGCAAAAATCCAATTATCGTGTGGTGGTCTGTGGTCAAAGGGATGAAATTATTGCATAAGGCAGTCAGGAACTATATAAATATATTCTATTTCCATGGATTTTCTCACTTTCCAGGGAAAGATATCAGTGGTATTTTGCTGTTACAAAAGATCTTTAGTAGGACAAGGTTTGTAGGCAGAGCTGATGCCTTCTATTATACCAGCTGAGGTAATTGGAGCAGGTAAAAAAAACTCTAAAACCAAACACAGACATCTCCACCATAAATATCTCTCTGTTGGATTTTAAATGGAGTTAAATCAGCATATTCCAATGCTAAATGTAAGTTGAAACTAATTGTTTGGCCACACCTGGAAGAAAACTCATAAGAACAGGTGAACCAAAGGAAATTATATTGGTTACAGGGAGAAGGGGAGAAATGCACATTTGATGGGATTTTTGAAAACTAGGATGGATGATTCAGGGGATTTCTTTGAAGGTCTAATCTTCTTCTAACTGTGCAATGATTTTTTTTTTTCTGTATTGATCTATACAAGTCCCAGGTTATGTGGAAATCAAGAATGTCAAATAATGTGAATTTTCTTTTTTGACTGAAATGAAATTGCATTATGGCTCTTTGAAAAATGTCCTCTGTTCTCCTAGAGAAGTGTAGTTGTTGTATGAATGTCTTTAAATTATTGGGATAACAAACCTTTTCTCAAAGCAAGAGCTTGTCTGTATGTTATAATTTTGCTGTATTTTGGATATTAAGATGAAGGCAGGTCCAGTTATTCATGGAGTAGAAAAATTACAGTTTGTAGGCTCATGTTTGAAACTTGCTGTACTAGTTTTCCAAAAAGAAACAAAGCTTCCTCATAGGATATTTGGAGGGATCATAACTAGCAAATTTCTTCTTTCTAACCCAAGTGGAGAAATTTGTTTACATTTTGCATACATGATATGTGGAAAAAATGAGTTGTTAATTCTTCATACTCCCTCATTTCTCCCATGTGGAAATCATTCCAAACAACATGCTTAGAAGTCATGCCAATAAATTCCATTTTACTTTCACCAGCAGTGGACTGATGCTTGGGTTGGAAGAGTTTTCTTTGTAAATAATTTGTGTTGCTCCTAGGGCCCCATATCCTTGAACCCACTGAAAAACAGAGAGAGAGAGAAGTACCTTGAGTTGAAGTAGAGACAGTTGTTAGTTCAAAATACGTTAAGAAATTAAACACAGGAGAAGAAACAAGACTAATTCATCTGTGTTGCTAAAGAACGTAAAGTTTTAGCTTGTAAATCAGAATTTTAAAATTACAGTAAATGTCTTGAAAGCAGTGATGATCTGAGCAAAGCTCAAACAGGAAGGAAGCTTAGTAAAAGCTATGAAATGGATTGTATGATGCAGTTCTTGTTATGAGGACAGATTGGTTTCAACTGTATATCTAGAAGGAGCTACTTAGAGTCCTGTAAGATTCACATCTGAAATTATCACCTCTGTTTGAGCATAATGATCTTCTAGTTCAGTCAGGAATTGAATAGCTTATAAGAAGCTCTAATACAAGGTTGTTTACCTTGGTTCACTGCTGATACGTGCATAGTCGTACCTAAGTCACTGCTGGACTATAAGTTCTTGGATGCCTCCTGGAATTACCTGTTTGGCTCCCTTAAATATGCCCAAGGGAGATGTATTTATCTCAGGTTGTTGTTTCTAATAAGCTTCTAATTCTGTGGAAGTGCTCCCCTCTGTGTAAAAAGTTAGGTGCTTTTTACAGTGAATGGAACACCCAGCGGTCAATCCTACCGAGTGGACCACTCGGAACAGCTTTTTGAAAGCCCCAAAAGGTAGGGAAATGTTTTCCAGGCTTCTCTGATTTGCCAACCTGTAGAAGTTTTCCAGAGGAGAAGAGTAGCTTTGAGTAAGGAAAATAAGGCTACTGTCATCAGGACTGGTTCTTAATCACCCTTCATCATTAAAACGGTTTCCGTAGACTCTGCAGGTTGTGTACACTGGCAGTAGCTCTTGTCAGCTCTCAAGAACTGAATCTTAAAATACTGTGTTTCCTACCAACTGGAAATATGCCTGGAGCACGTAGGTGTTCAGTCATCTGAAATCAAACTCTTTCAATCTTCCCTGATGAGGTTATAGAGCTAGTGAATCTGGGGAAAAAAAGAAAAAAAAAAAAAAAAAACAACAAGCTGAAAACTTGGCAGTAGTTACAGGACTAACAGTGAATACAAGTTATGTCTGTGACCGTGTAAGAGACAAAAACACCCAGACTTCATTTACACTCAAGCCGTATCAAGTCATCCCTCCTAAACAATAAATCTTCTGTCTCATGACCTGAACATGCAGAATTGACTGAGGTTCTGCTTCCTGGTCCAGTTAACGTTGAGAACACACCTCAGAAGCAGGTCCTGTCACTGCAAGTTTCTCATTCTTCTGTAAATACATTTTCTTTCCCTTTAACCGTTAAATCATTATTCTGCCTCATCTAATATTTCCTGCTTCACTTATTTCTTGCTGTGAAGATACCAAATAGAGTGCAAACAAACATGTTTTTAAACTGTGAATCTAGAGAATTAATTCCATGTGATTTATGGCTGTGGGTAGGGAGAAATTCAGCAGGCTGTGTGGGTTAGAAGGGTCCCGTGGTAAGGATCCCAACCAGTGCCACCACGTAAGCAGGAAGTCGTGAAGAAACTGTGCTAATGATTCTGAATAATAACATTAAGAGGGTTTTTTGCTTGGACTTTGCTTTCCCCTTAGTTATCATGTACGTAGAAACAGGACTTGACAACCCTTCTCAATGGGAACTAGTCAAGGCAGCGTTGCTATCATTTTCAGAGGGGGGGAAAAAAGCAGAATCTCACTATACAAACAACTGGGGTATGGTTTATCAAAGAGAGGATTCAAGTGCTCTTTTTAGTGAGAATTTGTGAAAATACAAGATACTGAAGTTAAGGAACAATTTAGTTAAAATTTTTCAGTGCACCGATGCAGTTTACTCGGCTTTCTTTGACCCCTGTTTATTTAAACAGTAGGGATACACTGGAATGTAATACAATATTGCCATCTAGTGCAAGGATGAAAAATATCTAGCGAAACTGATCCTTTGATGCGTAAAACCATGACACTTGGAAACATTGGGAGCGTCTAACTGTGATAAACCAATGCTGATAGAACCTGTAACTTGTGCTTTGGTTTTGTGGTTTGAGTGGGGGTTTTGCTTTACTGCTGTTGATTTTTAAAAGGTATTTACTCTGTGTATTGCCACAGATCTTGCACGGAAGCAGGGGCTGGGGGATAGTAGATGTTATTAAAGGCGAAACTGTTTATTTACTAAGTCTTATACTAATGAAGCATCTGATGATTTTGTGTCACGGCCCGTGAATATATTCCTGTTACCAGTTAGTCCTGGAGGAATGAAAAACTATCAGACGATGCTATCTGAGAGTCAGGTATGCTGGACGAATGAGTGATTTAAAATACGTTCTCCTGTAAAGGCACATTATGTTTCTATTGGTTATTTTTCAAACATTTAACACAGCTTTAGTAATGACACTGTCCTAAAGGTACTGGTACACACTGTGGTATCTCAGATTTAAAACTCAGCCACTGTTATAATATTGCAAATTAAAGTGTCTGGTTTCAAATCAAACCAGCATCTCTGTTTTATATCTTTAAGATTTGCTTTCATTTTTTTTTTGGCAGTATAATTTTATTATAGAAATAATTTCTGTAGCAACAGTGTTTCATCATCCTTAGTTACCTGTCTTTAATATGCAGTTGGTGATGGGGAGACAGATCTTTGTTTCAGATGCCCAGTGCCATTCTCATAGAACCAGGGAAAACTTTGAATTTTCACTGAATCCTGTTCAGTGGGATTGTTGCTTTTATTCACTGATTTCCACCCTCCTGTACTTTCTGCTTAAGTGTTTGTATTGTGCTACCTGCTAAATCTGTTTCACTGTAATTCCCTGAGAACACACTGGTAAAGTTTTCCACACTTAGGCTCCAAACCCTTAGAAAATAAAAATGGCTTGCAGTTATTTCCCAGGAATACTTTTGGTTCATAAGGAGTGTGCTTGTTTGATAAAACTATGTTAGGAAGAGCCTGCAAATTTCAGATGATGTTTATACAACACTTAGAAAATCTAAAGATCGTTTAATTCAACAGTGAGACTACTTGCAGGGGACTTGCCAAATCACGTGACTGAGCCTTGCAGTCTAGCCCTAATTATTTTATTTCTTGGGGAATTTTTTCAGTGCAAATCCCTGAAGCTTTGTCATCTTTATCACCACCTACAGCCAATCCATAACTACTGTTGCCTTCAGCTGAGAGAGGCTTTTTGCTGCACTCTGTAAATACGTTTGTAGGGATGCAGAGACCGTAACATAAAGTTTCCCTTAAATGTCATAAGAGAAAGTAGAAGACAAGTATAAATTAAATTATAACACAGTAATAGAATTAGTTGTATAAACAACGTGAGGTGAATAATTGACAAGTTGGTAGTACAGTAGTACAACATTTCACTTCTCTGGGATTTCAGCCCTAGATAATTAGTTTACTCATCTCTTAGAAAGTGGGGTATTGTTAGCTTAGATCTTAGTTGGAACCTAGTGGGCTCGCAGGCATGTAAATTATTTAGTTCTAGATCTGTCTCTCAAGTATACAGATTCCAGTTGGTTTAAATGGACAAGGTAAATGTAAGATCCAGTACTTGTAGGGCATTAAAAAGTGTGTTAATGTAGTAGAAGGATTTTTTTTTTCCCCTGAATAAGAGGAGTGTGATGTACATCAGGTATGAAGAATTGTGTATTTATGTAAAGAATTAGCTTCTTTATAAAGAAGATTCTACTTGAAAAACTGTATTAGGGAACTAATACAAAGACCACATCATATATTTTGAAGCATTTCTTCCTTCTTAAGGTGATTCTTTTTTGCCAGAGGTACTCATATTTGAGTCTCAATTTTATAAAAGTGTTCAAAATATTCTATAATAGATGATAAATTGCATATATTTATCAGGAGAAAAGACAAATCAACTGTAATAACCATCACTTTTCCGAAGCAATGGTATTTTTTTTTTTTCTAGAATTATGACTTTGCATTAGGAAGTGAAGATGTCATTTCTTGAGTTAAGCTGCATATGCTGGCAATGTTTTTTAATGTGAATTTAAAAATACTACAATTTGTTTAGATAAAATGTTTTTGCAAAAGCTCAAACAATTTTTGTCAGATGCTGACCTCAATTGCAAGAGACATTTTCAATTAAGGGGAACGTTTATATAGTTAGCAACCTGTCATTCAGTAAAACTCATTTTTTTAATTAAACAGATGGTGATAACAAAGAAATTAATGAACACATACTTGCTTGCCTGCTATCCTAATTTGCATTTCTAAATTATTCAGGTTATGCAGCAATTAAGCTTTAATTGCTTTTAGACAAATGAATATCTCAGAATGAATGACAAATGATGATGAAATTGTCTAAGCAGCATGGTGGGTTCTAGCGCTCGTGCCTATTTTATTCGGTGACAATTTTAGAAGCCGGAATGTGGGGATAGCGCATCGCCCCGCGGATTTACTGTGCTCTTTCTTTGTTCCATATGCAGCGCATTGTCGTGCCGCTGCTCTGCACAGATAAGATAGCTGTAAGATGTGATATTTGTGTGACTTTCCAAACGGCATCACTGCAATAGCGAGGTTTTGGAGACAGGTTTGCCTTTCCAGCCCTCCCTTTAGGAAGGCAGAGCTGACAAAATGACGTGACATCAGCACAACTCTTTTGATGAAGTTTCTGCTGCTTGATTTATAAGTAATACTTGAGAAAGAATATGTAATTTGTAAAGAATGCAGCAAGCTGGTGTATAGCAGGAGAGCACTAGAATCTTGATTTCCCTGATTGGGGTCAGGGAACTCGTACAGTACCATGATTAGGCTGGGTCCAAATAAATTGTGTACCCTTGTTTGCTTATTTCTTACTGTGATTACCTGCTTTTTTCTTTTATTTTCCAGTACGTTTTATTTCTGAACACTGCTTTGCCCTGTTAGTCATTGCACCACGCATGAGGTGAAAAAACTGCGCTCTCCTTGGAGCAGCTACGCTACCTGTAAACACATTGTGTGGTGCTGTTATAATTGCTTTCCCCAATATATTTCTGCTGGTGAAACAAGCCAAGCATCCAGCTCAGCATCAGTGGGTATGAGCTTACTGGATTTGGGGCAAAACAGACTATTTTAGATCTTTTTATGCTCTAAATATAGCAGAATTATGGCTTTTTACGCTAAGCATACAAGTTTTATAGTTCAACTGTCAGAAGACAGATCGGTGAATGGACTTTTGGAAAAACACTTATGAAAAAAGTTATGATTGTTACTTAGTCTGTTCTTTACTACAGGGTGGAGACTTGACAGCATAATATAAACTTTCCAATTACTTTATTTTGCGTTTTAGTAAGACTTTCTAAACAGTCTGTATTACAATCTCTAAGCAGTTTATACAACAGACTGGAGAAGTGTCTCTGTATTTATTGTCGACTGTCTTTGAAACGGTACTTCAAGCAGTCATCTTACCTACCTGTAAGCATTTACAGGGGGCACGAATCCAGGAAGGCTGTTCACCGCAGTTTTTCATTATACGCAGCAAAGAGAAGCATGAGCTGAGCTCGTCAATCCTGTTTGCAATGGGGACTACGTGTTAGCTGTTTCCTACTGATCATAGGACTGTAAAGTTGAATGGTTCAACACTGGGCTTCTGTTGCAAGGAACAAATCTCATTTGCCACCAGGCAGTTGTCTGAAGATGGAGAAATCGTAAGGTGCTGGTTTAAGCCTATGATTCTGATGAGGAGTGATAGCTGCCAGAAGGGTAACAGCCTAGAAAATGTGATAACCTGAGGAAATCGGGCTACCGTAGTCTGGAGAGCAAAGCAGTGCAAAGGACTTGCAACTTGCCACCACTCAGAATTGTATTGATAAGGCCAGTTCTGAAATTATTCTCTGCACTCCAAGTGTGGAATAAGGGTCCACAGTCAGCCTCTTTCATCAGGGCATGTAATGGAAAAGACAAAGAACTCGCATTTGTATTCACATTATTTGAAGATCAGGAGAAGTTAGTCTAGGATTTTAGAGGATTCCTGGTGACACTTTGTGTGTCATGTTCAGGTCAGAATTGAAGAGGAAAAAGAGTATTTCAACTGTTGCCTTACTTTTCAAATTTAAAAACACTTACTAAACGTGAAAAAATGCTGTCAATAAAAGCAAACCATTAATAGCATGCCAAGACAGATATATTCTATGATTATTAATTTTGAATATGTATTCTTAACAGTGGAGGAGATAATACTGTATGCATCTCATTTCCTAGCCATAGGTACTCCTTGCCTATCTTTGATTTTCATGTTATTTTCTTCCTTGAAGATTTTCAAGTAGGATATATGAAGTAATTTCATTAAGGCAAAAATCCCTACCAGTTGATTGTGGTTAGTGTAATACTACTGCTTTCTCACCATCCCTTGTCAATGAGTGTACTCAAATATTTATATACATAACCCCTGTATAGGACTTAGATATTAATTGGCTTCCTTCCTGTAGACTTCCTCATCCAGAATGAGGTACAATAGTATTACCTAATCAGAAAAGGAGAAAAAGGTCCTCTTTTAAATAGCCGCTTACATGACAAATGACAGAAGGAGTCTAAGGCTTTCCTTCACCAGAAGGGCTGTCCAGGGCAGTGGTGGAATCCCCATCCCTGGAGGGGTTTCCCAGCCGTGTGGAGGTGCTGCTGAGGGACAGGGGTCAGTGGGGACCTGGCAGTGCTGGAAAGGCTGGAGTAGCTTAAAGGTCTCTTCCAACCAAAAGAATTCCATGGTAATCAGAGGTGTTCACCTAGAATTTATTTCTGCTTGTGCAGTCCCACACAAGATGCTAATGGTATTTACTTTCTGAAGCTTGAAAATTTTGCAGCTGTATATTTTGGAGCTGTCTAGAACAGGAAAGAGCCTTTTTACAGTATATTAGCTCTCTTTCCTGTTATTAGCACTAGAATACAAGTTTATTACAGTGTACATATTAAAACTATTGCACTTAATCTGTTAGCTTTCCAAGATATGGGCTCTTTTTTATTTTCCTCCATATTAACACAAGAAAAATATATTTGCTATATCTTGATTCTGGACATTGATAACTGTTGAGTCAATACAGGCTGATCCAAGCTGCATAGATCAGATCCACTGTGTCAAGTTAGTGCCTCTCTATTTAAACATTTTTGGACGATATCGTATTTTAAATACTGAATACTTTTATTTCAAAATACTATAGCAGCCCTTACAATATAGGATTGGAAACAGAAGATTGTCTTCTCTTTCTAGGTGAGATATTTAATTGACTTAGCTGCTTCTTTTTGCAGTGGGCTTTGTTTGACAAAAACCTTCAGGAGCCTTAAAAATGCTTAATTGTCTTAAAGAGGATGTAGGCCTTCCTATATATATAAAACTTTAAGTATTAGACACAAATGGTAACAACTGTCCTGGTTTTGGTGTAACTTTCTATTGCTTCCTAATAATATATATTTATTAAACTACCTGTGCCTAGAATGGACTGGTAGGACATCTCAATAGTCAACGTATGCTGTCGTTTTTCAGAATGTGAATGGAGAGATGCATAGGTTAAATGATGGCATTTCTCCACATCTCTTCTAATCACAGGGAATTTTTACATCTTGATATTGACAGCTAAAGCAGCTCCGTATCTCTTACGCATCCATAGCAAAATAGTTGTAAAGAAGTTAAGAAACTCTAAGTTGTTTCTTCGAATGCAATAAAGCTCATGTACATGCTTTATGTGAAGCACATTAAATATTTGTGTTCAGGCTTTGTTTTCAGCTGGAGTCATGTTCTGTATTAAAATTATGGAGGCTTGGTGATCAGGAATACATCTGAATTAACAATATAAATGCAAAACAAATTACTAGAATTTGGTTTTCACCCTGTGAGTAAAACCACCTCGTAAATCTTACAGGAAAGATAAATGATTCACCTAGATAAATAAAGAAAAAAAAGTTGTCTGAGCCGTAATGAATATTTTAATATCAACAATTCATTATAGCTCAAACACATGTTGCCTTTAATACAAGTGCATGATCTTGAATATTATTAAGCTTTGAGCAAATTTAAATGTGACAAGCACAAGATTAAATGTGGCACATAAATGAGTTTAAACAGCTAATTAGGTTTTGTTGGTCCATCCTATGTTTGACAGATACGTAGTAGCAACAATAAAACTAATATCTGTTTGCTGCTGTGGTTTCTCTAATTAGTATTTATTATGGAGCTGAACCACACACTTCCACAGGAGGCACGTAACTCTGTTTTGAGATATTTTGAAAACTAAAAAAAAATTGTGTGTTATAGCATCACAGTCAACGTTGTTTTACATGAAATATCTCACCTCCTTAATGTAAGGTCAGTTCTTAGGTTTTAGTGAAGAATTCCGTCACACGCATAATGTAATTGTTCAAATCTAATCTTTGGTTTAGGTGAGGTTTCTTTTTCCACTACACATTTTTGGGTTTGATTTCACAAAGCTGAGTATGATCATTAAAATCAGTTATAATTTTTAAATCAGTGTTGTAAATAATTGACTTAGTCTCTGTTTTTAGAAGGGGATCAGGTATGTTTAAACAAGCTTATATATAATTTATCTGATATAGTAGTTCAAATTGTTAATAGTAATATAAATTGACATTAATGCTTGGTTAGTCATTCAATCAAATAGCTGTCAACTGGTATTTATAGTTAAAGCCAGAAATTTCTTCAGAGGGTGATAATGGAAAAGAACAAGAACTATAAGAATGTGGTTTAAAAAGAAAAATTATGTTATGGTTAGGGTAACCTAAGGAAAAGCATGTAAAATCTATCCCATTTTAAATAAACCATTTCCAAAACTTGTATTATCCCTCTTAGTATAACTGTCCCAGTTAAGCTAACAAAATATTTAATAAAACCTAAATCCAGAAGTGGTGTCAGCAGGCGGTGTCCTGGATTACAGGCGTGTTTCAGACCAGGGGGCTTTAAGGTGGAATCCATAAGCCTTACACTGCGTCGCCAAACACACGTCAGTAGTTACGATCGTTGATTAAGGTCCATACAGATGGAGTTACTCTCAGCTGCCGAGGTGAGTTGCTGTCACCCTGCTCTTACACCCTCCCGTAACATGGGAGTTCTACACAGCACTTTACTATTTACTGAGCATAGATGTGGGGCTTAGGGATTGGGTTTGGTTTTTTAATGCCTGGACTCATCTCAGGGTCAGTTGTTGTCATTTGTTTGACGATAATGATTTGTGAATCTCTACTTGAAATAAAAAAACAAGTTATGGAGTGATTGACATTTGTACTAAACCCTGCCCTTGCAGTGAGAACTTCTAACAGTTTCTGATGTTATTTTGATTTATTTGCCAGTGGCTCAGTCTGTGATACTTGGCTTCCAGTGTATGATAGTAAATACATTCTGTACTGCTTCTAGCTCACCTCATCGTTAACCCCAGTACGTTTGCGTTCTACCGTGAGCTGGTACCTCTTTGATAATGCTGTGCATAGGAGAAGCTGTTCCTGTCTCTGCATTTCGGGATTCTTTGCTAAGTACAGAACTGGACAGTACCTCTGGTAGCTTAAAGCTTTCTAATCTGATCTCAGGAAGAAAAAATATGCGGGAACAGGCTTCTACAAACCAAAACTCAATGGTTACGCATCTGTTATTGACTTAATGTTTTAGTTTTACTTCTAATAAAACAAGATCTCCCTTTTCTGACTCTAGGAGGAGAA
This sequence comes from Buceros rhinoceros silvestris, assembly GCF_000710305.1. Classification (NCBI taxonomy): domain Eukaryota; kingdom Metazoa; phylum Chordata; class Aves; order Bucerotiformes; family Bucerotidae; genus Buceros; species Buceros rhinoceros. Next base: position 31,833 of record NW_010430166.1, read on the forward strand.
ATTTGGTCTAGTCAGGAATTGTATCATCTGCCCAAAGGTACTTTTCCTTGGGCACTTCTGTTTCCAGACACACTTCTAATCTTACGTTGTAGGGACAACTAATTTCTGTGAACTGTAGTAGACTGCAGGGTATTTCATGCCAGACACCCTAAAAACCCCATGACACCAAACCACGACACCTCCCCATACCCCCCACCTCCCCTTGTCTGAGTGTGAGTTGATTGTTAGAGGTTCTTGGCTTACCTCTTGTTCTCAACCTGCTCTGATTAAGACTCTGTGTTTAGAACCTGCTATTCTGTAAATATTACAATGAAGATAAATCTCTTTTTTCACTAGTTTTGAGTGATTAGTAAAAGCCCGCTTCTGATCACAACACAGACACTGTGTTACTGTTGTGGAACTGAGATGCTTTCCTTCTGTAGCCCAGAGCAACATCTGTCAACACTGGAACATTCCAGCTCGGCACAGGGAGAAGTTAAGTTTCAGGGACAAAAAAAAATCAAAGTACCTGAGTATATCCTAAGCAGGGAAATCTGCTCTTTGGCAAAAGAGAGGGGAAGATGAATTCAAAACCATTGTCTTATTAGCCAATCAAGCTTCAGTCTTAAAATATTCAAGAAGTAAAGCTTGAACCATCAGGACTAGAACAAAAGGATGGTAGCTGAAACAATCCCATTGACATCTATCAAATCCTTGGACAAAAATTGACTATCTGACCCAAAGCTGTGCGGGTTAGTGAATGAGCAGATGCCATGGAATGAGAGATTGATGCTCCAGAGATAGCCTGAAGTCTGACTAATAATCCAGAACCAATTTGTCACAGATGCCAACTCTTAAGTATTGGTTAAGCCTTGAGAAAATAGTCGGCATTTCAGCACCTCACAGGGGCTTTATTTTAGCTTGTTGTCGTAAGCAGCTATTCCAAATGCTCCTAAAACTTCTATTCCTAGTGCTTTCTCTTACTCTCTAAGTGAATTTCCCAAACTGAGAGTAAGCCCTATTTCTTCCAAAACAGAAATAGAAGTGCAAATTATGTACAAGCATTTTAAAACCTTCAATTACAGTAAGGTTTGGAGAATAGTGCTGTACTTTATGGTTTTCAGGTACTCAGAAGATCAGGATTCTTATCTTAACTGTCTTTCATATTTCATGGTATTAAAATCTCATCACAAGAGATTTTCATCTTTTAGTTCCAGACTATGAAATAGAAAAGAGTAAGGATGAGAGAGGATCCATCATTTTCTTCTGTCTCTCACTCATCAAAGTGACTAGATGGGGGTCAGGTGAGGGGAGATTTCTCTGCTTTCGGAGGTGTAGTGATTTATTTGCAGCTTGTGCTGTACTGTACAGTTTCCATATTTTTCAATTCTGATTCATGTTCTGTGTTGTTTCTTTTCTAAAATGAATCTAGCAATTTAGAAATTGTAGTAATCTTTCCTTTTCTCTAAACCATGAATATGATATTTCTTAGCAAAACACTCATTAAAGAGCAGTGTTTGAGTGCTCTATACCGCTTGTGATAAGAAATCTGGATAGTAATTCTTGCCTATTACCGTAGTCTTAATATATTGAGCTAATAAAAAAAATAATCTTCAACACATGCCCAGGAATATTCAGTGAGATGATCTTCTAATGCAATTTGCTCCTGGGAGACTGATTTAATAAAGCTAGAAAATCCATGTCTTCTAATGGTATTCAACTAATCTTCATTGACAAGTTATTTTTTCTATTAATAATATTATCTTGAAATGTGATTTTAAGTTAATAAATGATGATATTTGCATCTGTTGTCAAGATCAGTTTAAAAAAGTCTGGACTTCCCAGCATAGGTTTCCAGACTTCTGTACTCTTGATCTAATCAGTAGGTAATGATGCTCATAGCACTGGGAAAAAGGAAAAAAAAAATCAAGTTCATTGATTTAAAAGCAATGATTCTTTGCTACATCTCTATAGCAAAAATATCTTTGAAGAGAGAGAGAGAGGTTGTCTTACTGAAAAGAGCCTTGTTCTGTGGACTAAAAAGTAAAAATTGTCCTTCTCGCCCCGCCCACTTTAGAAGTGAGCATCAGAAACTGCTCTGAGTCTTGTGGGCTGTTTGTGTAGCATTACCCATGTCTGCTGGTAAATGGAATTGTTAGATTTGACTGATTTGACAGGTTTATTGATAAAGGTGCTATTGTCAGTTTAACCCTGGCCTGTGCTGAACCACGTGTTACTTCCCGTGAGATTCCCACAACATAGTAAATTTGAGCTCTTTCTCTTGGGATCTGAAACACTGGTGCTGTTAATCCACTGTTACTTTTCTGAAGGAACAGAACGTGACTGTTCTTTGAAGTTTTTTCGTGCACTGGGTGAGACATTTACCATGAATAATTAATTTGACAGCTTTTACCCCTTTAACTGTTCAATTATTGATCACAGAATGAAAATCCTCCAACGTACTAATTATTTAAAATGATTTGTGAATTATTATGGATATATTTTGCCTACAGATTTGGGGGATTGTTATGAATATTCAAAACTTGTATGAGTTGCATAAATCATGTGGAATTGATTCTTATTCTTAAGAAGGCTTATTCTGCAACAAAGAGTGTGGCCTGAATTACACGTTGACAATTCACATAATTGTGTACTACTCGATATGACATCGCAATTAATAAACTTAACTATTTGGCCTAATTTTCACTTTGTACAAGTATTGCCGCTAATAACTCTCAGTTGCTGTGGTGTGCTTAGGAAGGGAAAAAATACAGCAAAAAAACCTCCATATCTTGAACTTCTCTGCGGGGAAATTACTGTAGTAAGTTAAATACATGAAAGGGGCAGGTGATCTTATTATATAAAATCTTTAAGTTGATGTTATTGACTCCACACTTACATGTACAAACCCACAAGAACCAGGGTGGTGTATGTGTAGTCTAGGTAATTTGTTCCCAACACAGTGAACAAGGGAAACCAGCTGGCGAGTGCTGCCTGCATGTCTTTGGTTCCTCTTCTCTGGCAACGATAATTTGGTCAGATTGTTTATATCCCATTGGCGTCATCAGCTGTGACGGAGGGGTCCTTTGCCTCTGAAGCTTGCCTGCTTCGCTTTCCATGAACTTTAGGGCAAGCTGCCACACACCGTCTGTTTTTCCCTTGGTTAAATTTTAAGACACATCTCTCATCTGCTTTCCTGGTGAGGACCCTTTCTGATATCCACCTGCACCCTCCATTCTGGTGGTGGGGTCAGAATGGAGGCCGTGATGTAGAAATGTCTTCTGTAGTATTTCTGAGAATGGTCTCATGGAAGTGGTGTCTTAAGAGCAGTCTCCACTGTTGTTACTAGCTGTTCTTAAATCCTTATTCTGCCCCTTTCTTCTGGTGCTTGAACATGAATTCCCACTCATACTTCATCCACAGCAGCTCTGAGATTTCTGTTACAAATGTCTACAGGTAGATCACCATTTTCAGAAATACCTGTAGTATTTGCTTCTGTCAGCATGTTGGTAATGTGTCAATGGTGACATGTCCATTGAAAACATGTTAATGTGAACATACCTTTCCTGCCAGGTGTCTCTGGATGCCTGAGGCAACTTATGAGTTAACAGCTGCATTTCCATCAGTGCTGTTTTCTTGAGGGCCAAAAAAACCCAACCTAATTAAGTGCCAATATTTGAAAACTACATATTTGCTCGATTGAGAGGTGTGAAAGCCTGAAAAACAGAACAGAAAATCATTTTATTGAAGAACGAAGACTTAATGAATCTATCTTGTCAAATGATTTTTCTTTCAAATACATCTGACATTTTCTTCTGTTTATCTCCATTTATAATTTCAATATCTGAAATGCTTCTCTCCTGATACAGATACTTTTTAGTCTGAGCTACAACTTCATATTAATACGCATGAAGGAGAGAAGTAAATGTCATTGTTCAGTGGGGGATTCAGATGAGAAAGCAGTAGCCTCTTCTAGAGGGTGAAGTGAAGTCGCTGCTCTGAAAGTAGGTGCCCAGCTGAGGAGTTCCTCTGTCTAAGTCTGCAAGGTTAGGGTGCTGGCTTCTTTCTGAAGTACCTGAAGTTAATGGTTTTTAAGATAGGTATGTAGATGTCTGTCACCGAGTTCTGAAGTTAAATCTCCTTTACCTGTTTGGCATACCTCTACTTTTTTTTGTAGACCTGCTCATCTCATTGAATAGTTCAACATAAGAGGAAATACACCTCTGTATGAACTATCTGCTAGTTTTGAACTCTTCATTGTTTTGTTGTCGTAAGTACAATCAGATAGTATAGAGAAACTAGAATTATAAATGGCTGAAAAATCCTGCTTCACAACAGATTCTCTGCTACATGTGCTAAAAACATAAACGGCTTAATGTATGACATGTCATTTACCATTTAGTAGTGATATTATAGTTTACAGACCTCTCGGGTTTCTCTTGCTGTGTCAAATGTGATTCACTTCTGAAATGGTTTGATTCCCATCCCCCAAATGTGCTATGCACAGAATGACCAGTAGGATATGCAGGTGTCGGGAAATGTTTGCAAATTAAATCAATGTCTTCTGCATCTTCAGAATCTGTTAAATAATTGGGCAGATGATAGAGCACAGGCCAGATAGGAAAAGACCTTACTTAACAAGAAATTCTCATTTCTATACAATCTACAGTTTGACCAAAATTTTGAATTTCTGCATTTAAATGTAAAATTTTAGTTGAAGGAATGCCTGTTCTCCCAACTGAAAGAAACTGCAGACGCTTGCTATTTACTTTACAGAAATTAAATTACAGGAAGCTGACTGGATAATAGATACTGGGGAGAAGGGTGTCGCGGAGGCACCCACAAAACAGACAGCAGCAGCTATCTGAAAACATGGATTTATTGCACACAAATTTGCCTGGCACTCCGACTGTACAGGTTCAGATGTCAGTTGGGAATTATTACTGTACAACAAATTTATACAGAACTAAGGAATCTATCCTGAGGAAGGATAGACCCAAAATGTACACAGCTCACTGATCAAGAGGAGAATCTCTCACCTAATGATACCAAGGGGGTCACTTACCAATGCCGGGGTGAGGATCCCTCAATCCCAGGGACATACACTCAGACAGTGTCCCGACTTGAGGGGGAGTCCTGGGAAGTATCCTCAAGCTGGTGTCCCGACCCGAGAGGAGAGTCTCCAGCTGCACAACCTGCTGCTTGAGGAGAACCAACTCAAAAGGGGTTCTCCGACAGGGCTCCATTTATACCCTGGACGAGTGTTTGCTGTGGTCACTTGCAGGAAACCCAGGCAGGATGCAGCTAAGGGAACCCAGGCTCCCAGGCACCACTATCCCCAGGGGGGAGTAGCTCCAGGTGCTTATCAGGTGCTGCTGCAAGGCCTGTCTTTTGTGCAAGCTCAGTGCACAGGGTCAGGGGGGTCGCACTGCCACAGAGGGGGAACTTTGGTATTTTCCCCTTGATTGTATTTCTCTTTTCCTGGAAGTAGACAATTAGGTTGAACCAAGCAGATGATTTAATCTGTGAAATAAATAGTAGAGTGTCATAGTTGTGCCATAGAGCACAAGTTTAGTTCAAATATGAACATGGAAACAATAAAAAGCACCCCACCCCCCAAAAAAGTATTTTGTTGAGAACATGTGTCTGACTCAGATCATGAAATTTGTTCTCGTTTCTGCATGAGCCCTGTCCTGACTGGGGAAGCGTTCTTTACTATCTTTACTTCTAAACATAATTAGGAAGAGAATAATTTAATTTAGGTAAATAAAAGACCTCAGTGCAGACTCTCAATAAACTTCAGTGAGTGATCACAAAGCTCACCTGGCACAACAGCTTTGAAACATGAATCGAAGCACTTGCAGTTGGGGAGAAACTTGTCATACTCAATTAAAGACTCTAGACATAGCTCAATCCCGGTGCAACACTTCCATTTCTGGTTATGTGCACTCTGAGTTTCTCTGTAGGCTCTAGAGGCTCTGCTGTGTCTGTGCTATTGCCTGATTCAGAGAAAAGACTCTCAGTGTTACATTAAAAAAAATATAGCTTGGGAAAAGAGAAACACCAAATAACATGTAGATGCCCTTGGAAAACTTCTGTCATTGTCGAACTTGGATATTGCCATTGGAGTCCACCGATTCGCATTGCTCAATGCCACGTTTCTTCACTTTCTGATGTATGTTGAGTGTTACAGCTCAGGGTAGGCATTTATGTGTCCTTTTCACTTTTTGCTTTGCTCTTCGTCAAGTATTTACAGCTTAAAAGTAAATTTACTATAAACAAATACACAGAAATAAAGCTGGTTAAAAAATACTTTCAGCAAATAATCACGCAGAGTGTGGTCCAGAAACCGAAAGTCGATCTTAGACACCAGCTCCAGGGACAGCAGATTTAAAATGTCAAAATGCAAACACCATTGGATAACGATTTGGTTGTCTGTCATTGTAGCTCCCCAGACTACCAGCGAGTTTTGCACCTACTTGGCTGCTTTGGTTCCAGGACCAGCTCAGTCTCAAAAGATGGGTGTAACTGACGCAGATTTTTGAAGCGTTGTTTAGGATCCTGGAGGGCTGAATGTTGTTTGACAGCCCTCAAGAGGATGTGGTCCGAAATATTGCTGCTATAGACACAGGAAATGAAGACGTAAAAACTATGTATTTGCTCTCCTTATATTGTCGTATACATTATCAACTTTGCACAGTCAAGATGCCGTTCTTTTTTATCCAGAATTTGTTATTTAGCATAAACAAAATTAACAGAAAAGCTGCAGTACCGTTGCAATATACCTTTGCAGATCATTTTGCTTTCCCTGTTGTCTCTTCCTAGTGAGCCTATGGTTGCAAGCAACGACGTGTCTGGCTACTCGCAGCCCTACCTAAAGTGTGCTTAGCACTGAATTTACTTCAGAAAGTCATCCTTTGCTGTCCCCAGTCTATGGGGAGGTGGTGCAAACCACATCAAAAAGCTGTCAGAGACTGTGCCTAGTAGTACAATCTTGGTAGTACTGCAAGCTTGTGGAAATGTGTTTTGTTGTACTTTTCTGAGACAAACTAAAAGCTTCTGTCCTTTAGAAGAGGCTTTGCCTTATCGCTTAAGATTAACAGAAACTCCAGCTGAAACCTGTATGAACGTGTCCCTAAAGAAAGTTGTCCCTTCCCTGGATATACCCACCCATACAACTGAGGAGATAATCTGAGCTGTTGTAAAGGCAAATCCATTTTTCTGGCTAGGACCTAGAGTTAAGTGTGAGTTTGAGTATTTCATTTAGCACTTAGATTTTATGTGGCTGCGAATGTATGGGGATCAACTGAAATAAATAACTGGTTTTAACAAACTGCCGAGGTGTAGCAAAATAAGGCTTGTTCGCAAGTGAGGGGCCATTAGTTAAGCCCTCGCTACACCTACTCAAAGTTGTTTCTTTCTTGCCTGACTTGGACTTTGGTTCAGGACAGTATACTGAATTGATAGTGTTATAGTACCCCTAATGCATTAACAGAGAAGGCTTACTGAAATCTAGTTCTCAAATAAAAACAGCTGTCCAGCTTAGGTTGTGAAATTTCCCTTTTAAAGAAAAAAATCCTCTTTTTAACTTAATACTTGGCATATTTCTAGAAACAATTGTATTAAGGTTATTATTAACAGCAGCAACTATCAATTGAGATATTTTCCAAGGTATTTAATGCCTTGGTCTATAAAAGTCACTGTTTGTTTTTCAAACAAACACACAAAAAACCAAACCAAAACCCCCAACCAAATCTCAGTGTATTGCTGGTGATAAGTAGCGTGCAAACTATTAATTGCTTTTGACACAAAGTGACACAAGCACCTTTGATATATAATTGGGGAGTGACGGGGTTTAACATGTTTTAATTTCTGGTGCTGCTGGAAGACAATAAAGAGAAAGTATGAGCACAAATTAAACGGTATATAGGTCAATCATTCTATTAGCAGTCTGCAGGGAACACGTATCTAATTTACATAATTGTATTTCTGCTACAACCAGACATACTGCTGTGCTAATACGTGTTCTTGGTGAGTCTATAAAAACACTGAAGATGGCCTTTCCTATGCTGAAGTATGAAAAACTAAGATTACAGGAGCAAATACATTATTAATTTTATCTAATCAGTATTTCAAGGTCAGCTTAACCCAATCTACAAAGGGCCCAGCAGCTCTGCAGGTGGTGGTTTGTTGACTATTTTCCCTAGAAGTGAAGATTAAGTTCTTGCATCTCTCATGCTTACATGCAAATAAACAAAATTAATCAACTTTTTAACTTTTAAGCATCTGAGAAGATGCCGGTTCTTTGTGTGTCTCCTCTGCTACATTTAAGCATCCTGCATTTGGGAAACTAGGAGTTTACCTGTTTAGTTGCACTTTCAAATTCTCGCTGAAAGAGATCAAAGTCTGAAGCCTTTGTGAGGAAAAATAGTGTATTTCTAGTACTTTCTGCGTTCAAAAAGAAAGGTAGCGGATTTGCCCTATACCTTATCTTTCCATAGAAACCAGTAATTAAAGCCATGAAGAGATGTCTGTGTCTATAAGATATTTGAGATAGAAAGACAGTAATGACAAACAAATGAGCAAGAGAGGAAGACCGAGTGGCACACTGGCTTTATGTTAATTTACCTGAAGTACTTCGTTAACATGTCTTGGTTTTCAGGTCTTTCTTATCTGTCCCTATCTTCTTAGCCCCATGCTTTAACCCCAGTATACTGGCTCCAGTCTCTATGTGGAAGACAAGTACTTCATACTAAAATGCATAACTTTAGTTGTAATCTTTAAGAAAATATATTAAGAAAAATGCAATATTCTAAAATTTAGATTAAAAAGAGACTGCAGTCATAATGTAATGAAGCATACACCAGAAACAAAGGTACGAGCCAGTCACCTTTTCTTATTTCAGCAAAAGAATAATGTAAAAATACAACATAAAACACTCCAGTAATTCTCAAAATAAAGACAGGAAACTGAGCTTTTAATTCAGACAGAGCAATAATCAACAAAACTTAAGGCATGTTCTCTCAGTAGTTACTCAGAGTTAACTCTCAGTTAATGCTTTTCCGGAGCCTTCTTGGAAAGTATTGCCAGGCTACGGAGTCCATGCACTTACAGTCATAAATAAGAAAAATACATGTTGCAAATGTATTAAGTGGTTCACTGCTGAATGAAAATTCACTGAGTTTCCTACATAGCTCCCTCCAATTGGATTTGTGTTCTGGAATTTCAAATAACTTGCGGAAAGAATGTGAACAAACAAGAAAATAGTTTTCTGCATGCTGTACAAGCTCAGCTCCAGGTATCTTTTCATGCAAGGCAGAGCTTACATTCTACAGTGCTTATCGAACTGGTCACTTCATTATTTTGAGAATTAAGAGGCAGTTATGTAATAAGACAAATTTATGAATGGGGCAGATTGAGGAGGTGTGCGCTGAATAGCAGCTCTGCTTTGGGTGCTAATTTCCATTCTAGTGGAAGCTGAGTGCCCACCCATCTCTCAGCAAAGAGTTGGATGTGAACTTGCTGTTCAACCTCTGAGGGCTGGGTTCACATTCATGGCTTAAACTGGGGTCACAGAGAACAAACTGGATGGGAGCAGCCAGCTCTCACCAGGATGATCAGCCCAGCAAGAGTTAACTAAGCACATGTGCTAAATCAGAACACCTCTACTCAATCCTTACACCATTTTGTCCACTGGAGATGTTTTCATGGTAATACTTGCATCTACTCAAGTCCTAAAATTACAAAATACTAGATTATATGGCTGATAGTTGTCTGGTTTTTTGCTCCATAGCTTGCTCAATTATGAAGAAAAAGCATTGTATTTGGGTGTTTAAAAGCAGCTGTTTAATATAAAGTGGCAGCTGTCATAGCAAATGCTGCAGATACGGTGCATAGCAATTAATAGTGTCCTTTTTGTCCCTTGTTTTAGTCTCTATAGTCATTATTAGTGGAGGGTATCCTCAACCTCTTCAGAGCTTTTTTTTTTTGAAGTGGATAAAGATTCAAAAAACCCTACATTAAAATTTTAGTTCTGTTCTTTTGTATTTTTTCTCAGTTTAGTTTTATTCTATTTTCTGATTAGCAGTGACCTTAATGTAACTCAGTAAGACAATCTCTAAATCTCAAAGTCATGACAAACCAGGTGATGTCATTAGCCACAGCATCCAAAAAAATTAAACAATATTGCCTGATACCTATGTGCCTGACGCGGTGGCTGGGCAGCCTGGCTTGCAAAAGGACACCAGGAATTTCTAAGTAGAGAGAGGATCTAGTTCAGATTCACCTCCACACAGTGTCCACAGGCGAACACGCTTGGGACAGTCTGATGCAACCAAAAGCTTTGCCACGGATTTTGGCAGCGCAGCATCTTCAGAGGCCAGTTGGGAGGAACCGCAAACGGACTTCACAGTGACAGAGTTAAACAATTGCATTTGCCTGCACCACAGTCCGCTGCCAAAGGGTGCACAGAGGAAAACGCTTGGGAATTTCTTAGTGCAGAAGCAGTCTTAGGGCTGTGATAAGAAGAACGCAGGTTCGAATCTGAGTAGCAGTCAGAAAAGCAACCTACAAAAGATATCCAACAGAAATTGAGAGTGTAACCAGAGATTTTGTCTCCCTGTAGAAATTCTGGTTTGCTGATATCCTTAAGTACAAAGCTGTAGGGCCACCCTGTGTCTTGAGGCTGTAGGACTGAAAGAAAATCTGGCAGAGTAAGGCCACAGGAATACTTCTGGCAGTCTTGGAGTGTTGTCTTTGGAGGGTTGTGTTGAATGATCTACTTAGATAAATACAAATCTGAAATTCATCTGGGATTTGGATTCTCTTACTTAAAACCTTTTCCTTTCTCTTTGTAAAATCAGCTGTGGAGATGTGTACTCAAAAGAGTAATAGAGTAGAATCTTGATCTCAATATTTTATTTTATCATTGCTTATTTTAAACCAATTCCAAACCCTTTTATTCTAAAGAAAAAACCCCATGTAAATAACACTTAAACCCCAAATTTCTACCCCATAACCCTGTGTTACAGTGTTTAATTATGATGATTAGTGACCTACTTGGTGGTTCTCTCCTTTATAAATGCAGCTTCTACTAAGTGTAATGAATGGTTTCCAATTAAGGACTAGCAGAACTCATGACAAGAGAAATGTCTGTCAATTTATTACAGTGAAGTCTCTACACTGGAATAAACAATGTAGAACACTAAAATACTGTGTCAAGGGTGTCTGCTTAATTAAACTTACATTAGCTAGGTAATTCTTTATAATTTAATAGGTATGATTTTTCTTTTGTAAATACATTTCAATTCTGTATTGTTACAAAGAATGGACTTCAAGCAAATTCCGGTATTCTAAATCTGGTTTATTTCAACACCTGAATGAGTTTTTATTATTTTATTCATTATTATTAGTTTACACAGAGGAAACTTGTCTAAAACAAATCTGGGATGTAGTATGTAATAGGCAACTAAATGCCTGTGTTGAACTGGAATGACTGGGATTTAACATGTGCTGTGGCCTTTGTGGTTTGTGAGTAACACTAAACAGCTGGATTTGAAAATCCCGTCAGCTGGTTTTATTGGTTGGAAGGCAATAACAAATCTTTTAGGAATGGTCAGCACCATCCAGAGTACTTTTCAGAATAAAGCATCTTACAAGAGCCTGCCCTCTAAGAAGTCAGGACTTCAGTCTACACCAAAAAGAAACAGAAAAACTGCTGTGCTGAGTCATGATGCTTTAAAAGACAGTATTTTCGTTAGATTAAAAATAACTGAATTTAAATTCAAAATTCTGGCTTAGTGCTCATGCTGGGAAGGTTATTGTTAATCAAAACAGGCTGCAGTGATAACAAGCACTGATTATGATATCTCATCACCTAATCAAATTCTGAAAGAAGTCCGCTGTAACTTCTGCGGCATAATCTTGGCAGTTGACTCCTGGAGGTCCAGCTTTTCTTAATAAAATGATGTTAAATGTTGTATCTCATAGTAGGAATTGCTTTACGTACAGTCCTTCCTTCCAAAGAACATTTAATCAACAAAGGCTCATAGTGTGTAAATTTCTTAATATATACATATCTCTGTTTTAAAGGAATGATTTTTTTTCAAGAGGTTTTTTTTTTTTTTGAAAAGGCATCTTGTTAGATTTCAGGGTTTTTTTATCTATAATGACTGTTTTAGTGAATGTGAAACCTGTAGTACTTTGAACAGGTTGGAGACATGGAATTTTTTTTTTTCTTGAGCTGCACGTATCTCCTCTGCCTTTCCATACCTATGATAGGGATGCAGGTTACGGTAATCACTGAACTAATATGAAAGAAAGACTTCGACATTCAGCATGCACTGAAGTAATTTTATAAAACACGGACCATACTCCTTCCTTAGTGCCACGTGCAATCTTGCTCTCATTTTTGGAAATGGATTTCTTCTCAGCCTCAATTTTCTCCTTCATTGTGGTAGTTCCTGAACTTAACTTTACTCTTCCAAATTATTAAAAGTGGTTGTGACGATGACAGCTCTTCACTTTTCCTTTTATGTATGGCTTCTATGTTTTCTTTTGAAAAATGTGAGCAGAGTGTCATGCATTTGTACAGCAAGCGTTTATGATACAGCCAGAACTGTTGTTTTCTGGTGGTAATCACCACTGATAACAGTCAGTAGTGTGGCACCATTTGATGCGTTAGGAAAATCAATCAGTGAAGATCAATATTAGGCACCTATGATCAATTTTTCCAGTGTAGCTCTTCTGTTTTTAAGATTTGGGTCTGTGGTTGAGAAGCAATGACTGGATTAATACCTAGTGAAATGTGCTGTAGAGAATAATTCTGAATATAAGAAAAAAATACAAGGGACAGAGAGAGATCAAGCACGGTGAACAGTAAAGAAACCAACTGAAATGAAGAAGAAATACCCAGCCATCAATCTATCATGTTAGCTCTAAATTGCTAGAGAAAAACATGGGTAATCACAGAAATGATAGCAACGGGACCTTTCTGACTTGAAATTCAAGTGGAAATAGTCTGCCTTTTGCTTTCAGCGCACTATTAGAATGGCTTCATCCGCAGCCTTCTGATTTTGCGTTTTCATGGCTCTCTGTGTCAGACTCCCCACTAGAAAGCAATGCGACCTCTACACATCAGCTGCAGGCCAAAACTCTTTGAAACAGCAAAATGCAAATGAAATAGCAAGGAGCTGTACCCATGTGCTTGGACAGCAGTTGTAGCGGCTCTACGTGCTTCTGGGACATAAGTTATCACTCCTACTTCCTGTAACTCTCTCTGACTGAGGCAACAAGCTTCTGGTTTGGGGGTTGGTTTGGTTTGGGTTTTATTTTTTAATATGAGCCATGTATGTCTAATTGTTCTCCCATCACTATGAAAGGCTGTTTCTCATTAGGGTTACTGAGGCACATGTACTTTCCTAGACAAAAGGTCTCTAAAAGCTTTCATGATCCTTCCTTTATCTTACCAAACAGTAACTCCTCTTAGAAACAGGTGAGGACATTTTGATTTTTCCAAACGATCCAGCAGTTTCTAAATTAATCTGCAATGACTAAATTCTTACTAATAAACAAGTAATTTAAATTTACTGAGGGTTTTTTTTGGTGCTTGTACTATGTCGATACATAAAAGAGGATAGAACTTCTCTCGATGCCAAGAGAACTTCCAGTCAGAAAATCTCTTCTGTGTTCTCGTGTTTGAGTCTTTCAGGCTCCAGGTTCTTCCTTCCTTTTCTTCAGCATGTTAAAAACCGCTGCCAGAATTCTCACTACTCCTGGGATTCACCTCCAGTACAGTTTTTTTACAGATCAGGCAGGAACAGGGACAAATTACTTCTCTTTCTGAAAATTTCATAAAGTATACGATTTCATTAAGCATTACATGCACATTTGTTGCTTTTCTATTTTGAGCATTTTAAATCCATTATAATGTTTTGTCATTCCCATGAGTGAGTTCTTCTGTGAGTGGATACAGAAAGAGCCCCTTAGGAGACCCTGTACCGTTCTCATCTTGTTCAGCAG
>NW_010430166.1:45921-71960 GCF_000710305.1 Buceros rhinoceros silvestris
GGAACTGGCTTCTTATGAAAGTGCAAATAGGATTAAAGCAGAATGCTCCAAGAAAAATGTCAGCCTCTTCGCTGCATTTAAATTATTTTGTCCTAATTCGAAGATGAATGTTTACAGCCATAGGAACAAGCTCTCTTCCATGTCTAGAAATACATTTGGTGAAAAATCATGGTTCCTAAAACACAATAGAAACTGCTAGACGTAGGGAACAAAAAGCGAAATGTGAAAAAGCTGTTCTGATGAAACCACTCCCTCCTAATATCGATCGTAATACGATGAAGGTAATTAGTAGAAATGGAGGAAAGGGAATTATGAAGTTATAAATGTTAGGTTAAGAACAATTGGCAGTAAACCAGCTATGAGCAACTGTAGCTTGGCTGCCTGACGGCATGGTCTTTTAGTGGAAATGGAGCAGGGAAGACAACCCCTACCTAAGTTACAGTTGAACTTTATGAAAGGGATTCTACAGCATCTTCAGCAGGTTGAACTTTTATGTCAGGAGCAGATCTGTAGAGAAAAACAAGTCATGATGTGGATCTCCTTAGGTACGTTGCAGTGCATTTTGCTCCATCTCTAACACAGCCTGAATATTGTGGTTACAGTAGAAGGGTTCCTCCCAGTTTAGTTTCCTTTGAGAAGAGTCTGCGGCACAGGAAGTGTGCAAACACACCCGGGTCTTGGACCTGGGATATTCTTTTAAGGATAAACTTGGTAAATAGGTAATTTTCTTACCTGCAGAATTTCATAGGGATATTTCCAGTATTACAGATGTAGGAAGAATGTAGTTAACATGGGAAGGGTAAAAATATTTTAATGTTAGTCAAGTTGTATAATCCATTAGCTGACTTTTTTAATAGAGAAGATAAGAAATGAAAAATTACGGAGGTTACAAATCAAATCACATAATGACCCTCTTATATTGATGTTTCTGCCTGTGATTAATTGTTGATCAAGATACTGTCTTGTTTTAATTAGAAGATAAGCTGGTAATGTGTCAGTGTAAGGATTGATTAACCACCAGAATTAGTATCTTAAACTCAGTCCTTCAAAATATTTCGCTTCTCTCTTTTGAATTTGAAGATTGCTGTTGTAGTGAGTTAGCTTCAAAATAACTAAAAAAGCCAGCATTATTTAAGCTAGTATAGTAAAATTTTTCTCTCCCTTTCATTTATTTATGACTAAACAAAGAACGTAGAAACCTTAGAAGGTTATACGCTGTACTGTCAGCTTTTATTTTTTTTGAAACTCTAGCTTAAGCAGCTATTTGATTTTCAGTGTCTTCCATTGATTTTGGGTTTTTAATTATATTTTTTGGTATAAATATGTATTAGAAATAGATAAGATTCAGTGAATGGTCATGAAAATGGGCAAGAAATTCTTCTATGGGGAGGAATCAAGGAAGTACTATAAGGAGACAAGCAAAAGAAAATGAAGAAGTTTTGATTTCTTTTTGCTTTCTAAACATGAGGAAAGGGACAATTAAAATAAAAATCAAAAATGTAAACTGCATGTGAGTGGAATAAAACTACTTGGGAGGGTACTTTAGGAACTCCTGAAAGGGAGCTAAGTAAGAATGGCTGAATTGCTTAATCCTGATACCAGTAATCACTCACTACCACAGAGGACCTGCCTGGGGTGAAATACTGGTTCTCTGCATGTATCTTCTAAAACATTCAAAGATTATTTTTTCTGAAGACGTGTCCGTTTATGAACTATACTTACACTAGTCTAATTCAGAAAGCAGCTTCCTTCTCCGATGTGGCTCAGAGCAGGATCTCATTGAAGAAGAGCTGGGAGCAGAATCAGGGTCTCTGCTGTGGGGAGCTGAATCTTGTTTTAAAGCTGCAGTTGCTGCTACTTAGAAAGGGGTGTAAGAATTAAATAAACAATTTCAGTCTGTCTGCTCTGTGCTGTTGTGCCGGCACTGTTCTGTAATTTCAGTGAAGCCAGCCAGAAAACTAAACAAAAGTGCCTGCACTAATGTTCTTAACATTATTCCTCGTCCTCCTTCAAACTGCAGTAGTGCACAAGGGAGGACTGATGTCTTGGAGTACTCGGATATGCCTGGATATTTCAGTAGATTTTCCTTAATTTTCTTTCTTTTATCCCTTTCTCTTTGAGAGAACTCTTGCTTACAGCATAGCCTGGGACTCAGGACTGTGCTTTGCCTGCAAGCTTCACGTTGTGCTTTTGCAATGTCACATGTGAAAGGCTGCTGTAATTCCACACTGTAAAACCATAAAATGCTGGTCCTGCTTTGGATATATCCTTCCAGGTTAGTTAGAAATTCATGCTGGTATGCTGGTGTAAGAGATGCAGACACTTTTTGTGTGATTGGTCAGACTGAACTTCCGTGTTTGTTTCTCTCGTTACAGGATAATGTTCCCTATTCAAACAGAGTTAATAGAAAAATGAGAGAATGACTACTTATCATGTGCCAATTTATACACAATCCCTTCTTGATGTTAATTCTGTCTACAGAGTAAACATCTGTCATGTTACAGGTTAAGTAAAATACATTCTGATTTTTCTTTATGTTGATATTTTATCTCTAATTTCACACCTTATGCGCTATAATCTGTAAAGTTATTTAGGGAAGAATGTGACTGTCTGTGGTCAGCTGTAACATAATAATAATGTCAAGGAAGGGACATAACAATGGTTTACTGTGGCATACTTGAAATTAATACCAGCATTGAATAGTCACTCTTAGTACATAGTCCTAGTTGGACTGTTCCTTGACGAATAAAGCTTTTGTAAAGAAGTAGCACCTTCTAATTTATACTGATCTGTCTCACAGAAACAATCTCCTTAGCTGTTCTTGGGTTTGCATTTATTTCTCCAGGCAATACCAAACCTTTAAGAACTTTCTAAAAGGCTCTGCACGGTTTGGAGAGTTCAGCAGAGGTGACACATGTACTTAATAGCAGCAAAGTACCTGCAAACCTACATTTCTTCAATATCTAATGAGTTTATCTGAACATGGTTTTGAAGTAGAAAACTTTTATTTGAAAAACTTATTTGAAGTCACTTCCTTACCTTTAAGTAGTCTTCCATTCCTGAAAATGTTCCAGCATTGAACATAGAACTTTTGAGAGTTAAAGTCAACAGCTGTAGAAAGTTCTTACCTGCTAAGCACAGTAGTGTATGTTGAGTCACAAGATTTTCTACTTATATATTTGTTCTAAGATGGTTTGGGTTTATCCCGCGCATCTGGCTATTATAATTTTCACAGAGGAGGAAGTTTTGTATTCCAGTGAAAAAAACCCCAAACAACTAACTTCATGTCTAGTCATGTTTCTTGGACTGCTAGAAGATGCAGTGAAGATAAATCGGTGTACAGAGCTGAAGATGGGTGGTCAGGAGGAGTAGTCCTGCAGCTCATCACGTGGGTTTTGTAGCATGGGTATCTTTATTTAGAAAATAAAAAGGTAGTAAACTATTATGGGTGATACTGTCACAGATAGCATTACCTGGAAGCTATATTCTGAACGCGATTGTTACATGTCATTCCAACTATTAAGGAAGAACACTGTGTAGGACAGGAGTGTTTAGCATAACTGTAAAGTGAGAATGCTACCAAGTTCTCTCCATGGTGTTCTCCCGAGCTGTAGGAGTGATGAGATAGCACAGGTACTACAGCAAGTGACAATATTGCAATTACTTGTGCTTAGCAGAAAAATTTAAGATCTGACTCTTGCTGTGATGTCACCTGACCCAGCAAACATTTACTGTGGTTTGGACAGGCAGCAAGCAGAAACACATTGCAAATTTTAATATGTTAAGGATCATTAAGGTGATTGTGTCAATTTGTTAAAGTGCCAAGTAATGATTTTACAGGTAATTAGACTTTAACGGGCAGAAACAAATTTATGTCCTTCTTGTTTTTATGATGCGTGCCATGATAGATGCACTATCATATGAGCTGTTGTTTTTAGGTACACAACATTTCTTAATGTCCTAAAGCTAAATGAAATATTACATGTCAGGAACTGATCAGTGACTGTATAAAACACATTAGTAGCTTTTCTTCTTTTAGCTACTTCTAATCGAAGCTCATTCATCATGTCATAGAAAGATGGAATGTCTCAGGTTATTCTTGCTGCATGGAGAAATGGTAGTGAACCTTTAAGGTCAAGAGGAGAAGACAATAGTTACGGGTTATTACCATTGTTTCTCTATAGCTGATCCTCACACTGCCACGGCAGATTCTGCTTGGTTTACTTCTCGGTCTGCAAATGGGTAGTGAGTAGGGAAAAACACACCTCAGAACTCAGCTTGAAAAGCAGTTTGCAGTTGCATTTAACTGTGTTTCTGTAGCAGTTTGTCTTTTTGCTGTTTTCTACCTGTTGGATGCAGAATCACAACAAACACAGGTTGGTTGTTTTTGTTTTTTTTTTTTTTAAAGAGTAGCATTTATGGTGGTAATAACAATTAGTGCCGACCTCCAGGACTCCCATTCCTGGTAGGCCCCGGCCACCCCGTGCCCAGGTCTGTGATGTCCGGAGGTAGAGCAGCAACTCTTTCACGGGCACCCCCTTGCCATGGGGAAGGAACTTGCGTGCCCTTGTGAGTTGAGAGCTGTGCTGGTGGTGGCACGTGCCTCTGGTGGGGTCTCCCAAGCCAGACAGGTCTCAGCTGAAGGGTCAGACAAAGTGTGTCCACAGGCAGGATGGGCTCACTAGCCTTCAGGCAGCCATCCTAGGAGAAGGACAGTTCTGACTCCAAACCTGGGCAGATGGAGCTCGTTTAGCCTTGTAAGGCTCATCCATCTAAGAGAAGGATACTCTAAACAAACCTATGATCCAAGGACTTCGCTGTCACTGTCCAAGCTCACTAGGCCCTGGCAGATGAACCTCAGGTGTAAAGGGTGGAGCCAGTTCCACGCACGCTGGTGCCTCACCTGAAAATCCACCGTGCAGGGTGCACTCATGGCTTGCAGTGAGCGTGGGAAAAGCCCTTCCCAGATCTTCGTTCACGAAGCCAAGCCATGATGATGATGAACAATTAGTGCCTGTTTCTGCTCCTGTTCCCACAGGTGCGCATCCTAGGTGAGGAGTACCACTAGCTTCTTCAGTCCAGAAATCAAACTAGTAGTAATTATTAGTCACTATTAACCAAGTAAGAAATTCTGTATGTGGAGATTCCTTTGCAGTTTCCCCTGGACCGTGAAATATTAGCTCACGAAAAATGTACTCTAGAAATTGGCCAGCGGTTACTCCCTTTGGTGCAACAGTTCAGACTTGGGGCTTAATTAAAGGTGGTGCAATAAGCCTCCTTCAGCTTTCAGCTGTGTTGCTGTTTTCTCCTGCAGGAAGACGGCATGAGGAGAGAGTGTAGATGGTCTGTACGTTTTTCATTGCTGAGACAAAATCTGGGTTTTGTTGCGTTTGGCTTTTAATAGCACTGAGTTTCCTGTCAATCAGCCCTATTGTTAGTTGAATCGATTACTACAAAAATGGGGAGCCATAGACTGGGTGAATCTGCCTGTTGTCTGACACTTCAGAAATTAGATGTTTACTTCTGTGAATTCTTATATGTAATTACATTGTTGGTATTCATGACAACGTAGTTAAAAATGTGTCACACCACTGGAAATAAGAGCTATTTTAAGAGGTGAGCAACTGAACGATAATTCATCTTTGGCCAAAATCAAGTAAAAGTTATCATCTTGGTGCCATCCCCGTGGCAGCTACCGGAAGACAAGTGCTCGTTCTTTTCCTTTGTGAAATTCAGGAGACGCGGTGTGTTTACCTGGCCCTGGAAAAATTAAAGTCCAACAGTTTATCTAGCAAGGGAGGAAAATTAACCATGGTTTTGTGCTTCAGCCCTGAATGGGGCAGAGCGATGTGAGTTTGTTTTTACTGAAAAACCTAGGAATCTATTCTGTATTAGATATCAAGTAAACACCTACAAAATAGGGGTTTCATTGCTTCCTTTGCAAAACTGAGGACGTTTTTAGATAAATTTCTCTTTGAAGCTACCCTATCATATTTTTCAGCAAACAAGAATAGAATTGAGATCGTCATTTCACTTCACCTAGGAGATATGTTGGAAATTATAGAAATAACTGAGGTTTTGTTTAAACTTTTACAACAGATGATGGAACTGCTGTTGTTCATAATTCTGAAATAGAAGCAAATGTATGACAAGTTCTTTGAGACTTTTGAGTAGCTGTTGAACTCTTTATTTCTGTAAATCTGGACACTACTTTAGGTCCACAAGAAAGGCCCTCATTAGGGAAAAGATGTGCAGTTTTCGCCCCATGTGCTTAAATGCATTTGCAGAGCATTTCAGATTTTAAAATGCACAAAGAGAACAGAACTACACAGCATTTTTATTAGGGTTCTGTTGTGTGTCAATATCTGAGACTGTTGCCTATAGCTAAATGCTGCAACAAGATATTAGTCTTTTTAAATATGTTGTTTTTACTGTTCTGAGGCTACCCAAGTGAGTTTGTCTCCCAGTCAAACTGTTACTTCACTTTTGCTCATGCCTCATCTAGATGTCACCTGATCACATTCTGAAACCAAAATGAATTACATCATTAGCTGTGATCACAGCAGAAGACTGAAAGTTTTTGTGTATTTTATGAAGACTTTGGAAATAGGGTGGTTTGATCCCTGCGTGGGTTCACAAATAACCAGTGGCGCTGCCTCTAGCTGTGCTCTTTGTTTAGCTGTCAAGCAATGGTACTTGATGTTTACAAATACCGATTGTTGGGCAACAGATGAAATACTTCCACTATGTGAATAACATTCTCTTATAACTAGTACCATGTGTCATTCATAAAGCAAAATGTAATATCTGGAGCAATTACAGAAATAGCCAGCATTGAAGGTATGGCTGGAATCCACATCCTTGGAGATACTCAAAATTCGGTGGATCATGAACCTGAAAAATATGGTCAAAATTTGAGTCTAACTGAAACTGTACCTGCTTTAAGTGAGTACAGGACCCTTCAACCTGAAGTATTCTCTCCATTGCAAGTAAATAAAAATAAAAGAATTCACATTAAGTTGATGGACAGGTGCTAATGTCTGCCAAAAATGTTGCGTACTTAAATGCAATGTTATGTTTTTAGTGTCTTCCACACTGACCAGCCACTGAGTATCAGTGACAACCTAAATTACTTCTGAAGTTTTTTGAAAGCTCTTTTAGATCTCTAGATTTTAAAAATTGTTGAGACGCTTACTGTTGCCTTAGAAATGTAATTTGTTTAGTGTAAAATCAAGAAGAAATTATTACAGATGAATTCAGGTCAAAAAGTGTAGCGTGACTCCAACATCATTTACAGCCTTAATAGGATCCCCCAGAAGACACGTTGTCACCAAAAGAAACTGAAACGCGCTGTTATTTTTGCTTTTGCATTGATCTGTACTATTAATCTGTAGCAACTTGACCATTTCAAAAGGCGGATTGAAAATGCTGCTGCTTTTAATTACTCTTGACTTGAGTGAGAGTGCTGCACTGAGATGATTTAGCTTAAAACAAAGGAAAATGAAAAAAAAAAACAACCCCAAACCTGCTGCAGCTATTTCCTGATTATTGCTGTACCTGTGATACTTCCTGACTGGTTTAGCATGCACAAATTACATTGTCTTATAATTATTAATTGAATTTTTAAATAAGTGGTTTTGATACATTGGACTGATTTTATTAATAATTAATTATTAATGTCTGGATGGCTATATAGCAAAGATCTTACCTACCTCCAGGTAAGTAATGATTTAGTTTTCTTCACCAACACTGAGAAACAAGCTTTGTTAGATTGCCATTTGTGGGCTTTTTCCTTTCTATCTTTTATCCAGTCGCAATGAAATAACTCATAATATATAACTTCACATTATGCAACTATATGAAGGGTACGCGTACATAAGATTACAAAAGATAAACTGCTTGGAGTAGTTATTGTTACGTTTAAATGAGTAGAAGATCGGCCAATTACTTTTCTAACTGCCTGGAGGTAGTCATAAGACCCTCAGCAACCACCTGGAAATGGTGTGACCCTTCCACTCGCTAACAGGGAAACTGAGTCTACAGCCAAAAGATAAAATGTAACGTTCCAATAAAGCAGCCAAGTCAAACACCAGGATCCTGCTTACCTTTTCTTAACGGTATCATCATTGCAAGAGCCTCAGTATAACCTACATAGCATTAACTGTCAGGCTCTTACCAAAGTGATTCTGCAAATTGAGGATAAACCCCCTAACCTTCCACAATTCAGAAATGATTTCAAAATTCTGAGAGAAAATGATGAAGTAATTTTATATTCTTGGTGGTGGGGAGCAGGAAGAATCTTCAACTGATGATCATCTCAGAAGTCAAGATGCGATGAGAATCGGTATTTGGATACCAGATGTCTCAGAGAGGGGGAGAGAGGATGGATTTCATAGTCAATTTAGCTAAAAAAAGAATCAAAGGAAGGGAAAGCCTGCTGCGTTTGGTCACAGTTCAGTCAGGCAACAAAATGTAAGGAGGCTGTTATATCTTGTTTTAATTTATGGCTTTTAAGTTCAATGGTTTTGTGAATTTGTATTTAGCATTTGGCTGGAATATTAAGTGTTCCAATACCATTTCTTGCGTGTTTGACCTTTGGGCTAACAATGAACCATTGCCGAACCATGAACTCGCTGACTTTATCTGACAGGTCTGACTTATTTTCGTCTTCAATATTCTTTTCTTCTGGCTGTTACAAATTGTTGCACGTCCTGGGAATGTCTGCCTTCCTGGCGTTTAGATTTTAATCAGTCCCTTCTCCCTTTTTCTGACAGCACCATTAAGGGAAGACATTCTTCTACCTCTGTGTTAATGCTGCCCTTTATAAGCGTTCCTTATTTACTGAATGGGGGGGAGAAAAAGAAAATCTGTATTTTTTATTTGAGCTGACACTTCAGTCTGTGTTACTGCTCGTACGCTGGTACCCTTAGATCTGCGTTGTCACGGATAGGTCGGGTTTCTCTGGCATGAAGCTTAATTCATAAGTGGGTACACACAACGACTTGCAACTTCCTGTTTAGGGAAGATCATAGAGTATAGAGATACATTTTTATGACTTATAATAAAATTTCTGATCCTTCGTTTCTTGAAGTATTTTAGAGAGATTTTGCTCACTCACAAATAATCTTACTCTGTCACATCCGTGGAGCAAGGCCTTTCTTTAAGCACAACTCTCTGTGCTAAAGAGTGTGTGATATGAGTCATATGAAACTTTATTTACCAAGGATATCAGCTATATTTATTTTACTTTTAAATTTAATAAGTCTACAGTTTACAGAAATCCAAATCTGCAAAAAGTGTTTTTTAAAAAATCCTCTGATATACCCACATGTTCAAATTGTTATATTCACAATCAGTCTTTGTTTGCTATTTTCGATGGCAAAAACATTTGGAGAAAAAGTATGCAAGAGTATTTCCTGCTATTAATTTCTGATTCTACCATAATTAGGACGGTTGGGGAAGGAGGAGGAAATGGGTTTCATTACTAAAACCTTCACAGCACATTTGGTGGTAGGAAATGCTTTACCATGCTGAGGGATATACAGTTGTAACAACTACTACTATTTGTGTTGCTTTTATACGTGCCCTAACACTATTTTATGTGATAACAAACTCAAATGCTCACTGGAGACTGCGGAGTGTGGGACAGGGCTGTGGCTCTTTGAGGAGTGCAGTAGCTCCACCACCTTTCGCTTCCCAAGCTGGGTTTTATTTTTTTCAAGTTCCATCACATCGTTGACAGCCAAATGTAGTAAGCGTTGTAGGAAATGAGCGGACAGAAACATAGGCCAGTATTTCTATAGTAATTTGAAAAGGTCGGGAGCGCCTTTAACAGTGGATTCTACTCACAGGCAGAAGCTCTGTGCATATAAATGCAATGTTATAAACTGTGGAAGAAGAGCGTGTTTTAAGCAGGAAGATTAGATAATTGGAAGATTCCTTGAGTAAACATTAGGGAAAATACATTCTGGGGTGAAAAATAGTGTCTAATTATAGTCATTTTTCAAAGGCATCACATAGTAGATAGATACAGCTACAAGAAACTTGCATATCCAGCAGAAATGGCTGTAGGAAACCACTTCTAGGAAAACTGGTTCAGAATGGGCTTTTATGTCTACTTCAGAAAGACACATTTTTCCCCTAAGCTTATGGATTCTGAGAGGATTTGACTGTGTGTGGTTGCACAGACACCATGGAAAGCATGATCAGAAGATAATCTATGATCCGGTGCTTTGCTGTCTGAGATCCTTGTCTTTCCCCACTCACTTCATTTAGGGCTTCCACAGTTTTAGTCTTCAGCTTAAACTTATAGTTGAGGCTGAGTTTTTTGTTTCCTCCAGCCTCGGCGTAACACTCTGCAGCTGCTTCTCTTTGCTAAAACCCCCAGACCGGGTTGTGAAAAGGATTGTGGTGCACAGTCCCTGTGCTGTGCTTCAAGGCTTTATCACTGCTTCCCAATAAAGAGAAGAGAAGGATAGGCAAGGGAATCCTATGAAAAGGATTGCTGTTCTGTGGTTTAGCCCGGAAGAGTGGGAAGGAAAGGCAGTGCTAGAACTGAAGAATAGTGTCCAGCATTCCCAGAGATTATTTTCAATGCTTTGGTTTTAATATGTGAAGTATTTTTGATTTTTGTAGTTGTTATGCGATCAGCAGAGGCACTTCAAAAATTCAGCAATTTTAAATTGTCTGCAGTTTTCACTGTCTTTATAGAGAATGACTGTATTCAGAGAGAAACCATAATAGCGCAGGAAGCAGTATAATGATTTCTTCACAGCACTTCTGCAAGATAACTAGTTTCAGACTTAAGCAAATCAGAAATTGTCTTCTGGATTGCTGACTCAGTGTGAAATAGATATTTTGTGTCACTAAAATCACCATGATTACAGCTCTTACTAACTGACTGCATGTTTGGTTAAATCAGTTATTTGGTAAGTTTGACTGAAATGACCATCAAACTCTGTCACGTTCAGTGCAAGAGAGGAGCTGACTCCCGGGAAGGGGCTCACATGCCAACTGCATCTCATGTGCAAGCTCCAGTATAAAGTGTGAGGTTTGATCCATTGTTCAGTGCAGCTCCAGCGATCTATGATAACCGTGAAGCTGATCTGAGTTTATTGGAAATAAATGGGAGTGACCAGTTTACCTACTCACTGAGTACCTGATCATCACAATTCATTGACCTACCGTTCTAGTTTAGTGGCCTTGTCGGTAGACCCCAAGGAACTTCTACTGCTTGTCACGGTGCCACCAGCACTGATCCTACAGCAGCTGTTAACGATTGGGCAAAACGAGTCTTAAGTTATTTTAAAGATTTTTCATCTAGGCTTTTTGCCTCAGAATGCTGAAAGAGCCTAAACCGGGGAAATACTGACCTCTGTACAGCATTGCAAGATAATTAGATGTGGTAAAGGAAAACAAGGAAACGCTCATTTACAAGGAGTTATTCAGAGGCATGAGGAATGGAACAGGGTCAGTACTGCAGGTAGGCATTCAAGGTCGTGACTCTTCAAATAATTTCCAATAATCTTGAATTTCCTGCTACGAAAGGTAGCTAGCAGAAATTGTCTGGAAAAAGCCCTACTCTGTTTATCACTTGCTAATAAAATAGATATTTATATAATTAGAGAACACTCTGTCTCAAGGAAAAATCTAAATAGGCATGAGATATTAGTTAAATTTGTTGAGGGAAAGACGAAAGATGATGCATGCAGAGACTCATAAATATTTCATTTTGTAGCTATTCCTGTTGCTAGAATTTCAGAAATCTTAGTTCATTCTTATCAGAAGATGCAATGAACAGAAGAATTTGTATATGTGCACGTCAAAGAACTTGCCGTACTGAAACAAAGCTTGACTCGGTGTTTAACTGTCACCTGAAATCATGTGCAAGATATTGGCGCAAGATATATACTGACCAGGAAATAAAAAATACCCTTTTTAAAATGTGGTCATTATCTCCGAGTGAGTTATGGTATGACCAGGGATTTCAACTAAAGGGACGAAGTCCCTGTGTAAGCTGAAGCACATTAAACTCTTTATGGAGCAAGGGCAAGCAGTAATCCCCGTAAGAGCTCTTCCAAAGAGCCGCAGCATCCATTGCTTTAGAGCAGTCTCGCTTTCATAAAAACAGATTTACAAAGTGAAATGTCAAATCCTTATGAAATTCTTTAATGTGTTTTAAAACGGTCATCTCCTAACCAGTCACACTCTCCGTGTAATTAACAAGTAACCTTATTTAGCATTGACCTGCTGTATTAAGTCCAGTTTGAGATGTGGTCTTCTCAAAAGTGGACCTGTATGGGTTGTACAACCATAGAAACATGGGGCTGTCAGAAATCTTTATGCCTCAACTCTTCACGTATCACGTATAGACCTCACTATTTGCCCAGCCTTTTCTCAAACCCTCTTGCAGATTACGCTGCAGCTGACCTGTATGTAGATCCTTCAGAAAAGGGAGGGCTCTATCTGAAGAGCATCTCAATGTGGCTGGGTGGATACATTTCTGGAGGGAGTCTTTGTTATAATGTTTAAAAACAATAGCTCTTTTTCATCAGAGTCATATATTAACCAAAGCATGTTAAAACTATTAGATCAGGCATTTACTAAAAAGCCCTCAGAATTAGTTTAAAAATTGAGTAATTAGACCCATGCTGCGATGACATTACTTTCTGATATTACTTCCACCCGACACCCAGTCTCACTGCAGCTCTTTCATTAGTTGCTCTCTGTAAATTAACTGGGGAAGAATGCCGTATGTTTTCAATTATATTTTAATGGAAATGAACTAGTTATTTTCTTTTCGACTGTAAGAGTTAGTGGTAGAATATGTAGCATCCATAAAATTGGCTTTGCAATCATTTTCATTTGCAGAAGATTGGTTTGCAATAATTTATCTTTGTGAAGGGCTTGTAATCAACTAGGACTTAGATTTACATAAGATTAGAGTTATTTTTTAGAATACCTGTAATATAAAGTACAGCAGAGTGCCTTTTGATGAGCACTATTAGCTAGATTCTGTGACTTGAATGGGAGCTGGAAAAGGCTTCTAATGAGAAAGGTCCTGTAAAAACAAATGAACTGATGCCAGTGACTGACAGCAGTGAAGAGAACTTCCATCTTAAATATGTCTGTGTTGGTACTGTGTGAAGGACTGAAAAATGTAACAGTTTAAATTGTGTAAATGTTAAAATTAAAAATCCTCAACTCCGAAAGCATGCTAATGGAAAATATCTAAATACCAGAAACACTTGTGACTGTTGAGCTGTGGAAGGAGGTTTAAACAAGAAAAGGAGATTATAGTGGAGATCAGAAATGGTGATTAGTATCTCTAAATTTTGTTTTATTTATTTTGTAGGCATTAAACAACTCTTTTTTGTGGATTTTTCCTGATTAGATTGTGGAGTTTTCAGCTTTTAATGTGACTTACTCTGTGTGAATAGATAAAAATTCAAATTGCTCCTTCTGGAGTTTTTCATGCAATATATTGAAATTTATAGATATTCTCTGTAAAAACTGCAATTTTGTGGCCAGCTCATGTAGATCTTCATGACACATCCCATATTTCCCAGATGCAAGAAATTATCACTAAAACATGTTACTGTGAAACAAAGTATTTTTGTTTAGTTTAGGTACGAGCTACTTTCCTGTTCAATCTTCAGGGTGGGTCAGTACTGATCATCATTCTGTCTTTATAGAGTAACTGGGTCACGTGAGACGAAGTGATGTAACAACAAGGCTGAATAAAATACTTCAATTATAAAAATGTGAAATACTGGAAATCAGAAACAACTGTGTCCTGTGGCCCCTTGCAGTCTTTTACCAGGCTCGGTGTGGTGGCTGCTGATCCAGGGCGGTGTAATTGTCGCTCCGTTCCTTTTCTGTATTGATACATGTCTGCGATACAGGAGCTAGATGAGATCAAGAGTTAGACAACTATCGAAAAACAATTCATACCCAGCCTAGATCTACCTTCATTTGGCAGGTCTCTAACATTTTGTAATGATTTCATGAAATCTACTGCCAGCCCTGGACTGCATGAGATTCCTACAACGAGGAGTGTACAACGCAACAGCCTTGCGTGCGGATGCTCGTTTCCATTAGCACAGAAGTGTTCTTGCTGCTGACACAAGCACGAGTCCTGCATGACCACATGCGTCGTGGCAGTGACTCTGGACCTGCGTTTTTATTCTGGTTACTAGTCCTGATGGCCCCAAGTTGCAGTACTCCGGGCAACAGCTCCAAAGTTCAAGGCCAGCACCTAAACTCTTGCTGCTTACGTTTAAGCTTGTCATAAGCGTGCTGCTGCGTGGTAAAATGGGCCTCAGAAAAAAAGCGCCTTCTTTCAGAAAGCAGACGCACATGCACAAACCATTCGGTGAACAGGTTTTAATAATTCTGTAGCTTTTATACTATCCAGAATTGTGTGTTCATTCTGCTCAAGATTATTCAAGCAGAAGCAGATGGAGTTTTGGTGAGGATCCAGACTGCAGATGCAGTCAAAGGCTTTCTCTCACTTGCATCACGGAGGCATTTAGCCTAACCAGATTGTGTGGTGAATTATTATGCCCAAAATGCAGTGGCTTGATTCTCAGATGGTGTTAATCCCCCTTGCGTCCCAAGAATTGTCTGTCTAGTCCCACGGATTAGTCATCTCTGCTCCCTCGCGGTCTGTTCTGATGAGTCAAAAATCCCCGCAGGTTTGTGCCGCCACCTCCTCCTCCTCTGTTAGCATACACCAGTTACCTCCTGGGTCTTAACCAAGGATAATTCTTACTTCCTTTGCAGGCTTCGGTGTCGAGGATTCCGTAATACGTAGAATTATGCCCTAAATAAATGTTCAATGAACATAAAGTGTATTCAGGATTGAAATGGAAACTCAAGTAAGAACACAGTGTTTTAATAATCCATCTCACTCTGATTAAGTAAAGGGGTGATGGACTATCTGTTCTGTTTAGAACATCCAGTTCACCTAGTTGCCTTTGTCTCATTTGGAGTTCTTCTCTTTTGCTTTTAACACAACACTCTTCACTATATTATTTTTAATACACAACTGATTTTTATACTGTATATAAAGAGCTCACTGCATAACCTAGGGGCACTAGCTTTGTGCTACCTCATTTCCAATAGTTATCATCGCCTGTTCCTCTATTCCTCTACATTAGCAATTTCTGTAATCCTTTCCGGTAGGCAGCTTCGAAAGATTAGAAATGTTTTTTCACTGTAAAGTAGTCGAATGGAATATCGCCATTTAAAATGAGTTGTGCGTTCTCTGTCCAGAAACTGTGTTGTACCACTTCAATTAATGATGAAAAGTGGTTACTGTGATTATCCGATGAGTAACAAAAGAAAAAAAGAGCAAGAAAATTGCAGCAGTTCCTCACTGAGGAGGGAGGATCATTGGATTATAGAGGGAAATGTAGCCACCTTTTACTGTAGGCCTTCTGTCAAAACATTAGAGGATAATAAATGATCAGCATTTAAGTGAAGTTGACAGATTCTGTGATTTTATTGACACTCACACTCTTGCTGTGGAGCCCAGACTGACCTGGGAAAAAGAGCATCATCCAGTGGGGGGGGATGCAAATTTCCCCCTGCAAAATTAAGTAGGAATGGCAGGGTTTAATAGCTGCAGTGTCCGACAAGACAAAGATGATATTTTTTCCACTTTGGAGAAATATTGGATGTCAAAATAGAAATATCTTTGGTAAATGACCAATCTCATAGGAACCTGGTTGTGTTAAGCAAAACACAGCAAGGCTTACTTGCTCGAAGTACAACTAGGCAAAAGCTTCTGATTTCAGGACAAGAAGGAATAAATCCAGGTACTACAGAGTTTTAAAACTGAAGAAGAGCCTGACAAATAACTTGTCAGGTTTGAAATCTTTTAGATAACTTCATTGGCTTGGGACTTATCTAGGAAGGTCGTATAGCTAACAAATGTTCACACCGTTCCATTCTGGGAGTCCTGCTTCTGTAATGCAGAACTGTCGCAGATAAAGAAAAAACAAAAAGCTGTTTTTTCCGGAGACCAAGTAGCAAAATGAAATATAGGGATTTGTGTGTGTGTGCGTGCATGTGTTAACAGGCAGACACACACCTCCCAACTGAATACAATTCTTTAGCATTTCTGGTTTGCACCACATGTTGCTACTGGAGAAATTCTTCCATTTCTCTGTCTGTTACAAGGGCTTGTGGTTTGAAGAAGTGCACGTGGTTATAGTGATGTGCTGGTTTTAAATTTGTGTCTCTAGCATGGTCTTATCAGAAAAGAAAAAGGTAATTTGGGAGTCTCTTCACTACCCCTCTGGCTTCTGCTCCTGTAGTTTTGGGCTTCTGCGTGTCCACCACTACCCAGCATGGGCTGCAGCTCATGCAGCACCGTCTGCTGAGTGTCATGCACTGCCTTCCTCAGCACCCGGTCCTCTCCCACCCGAATGCTGTCCCTGCTGCAGGTGATGCTGTGGGGTGGTACCTTTTCACAGCTAGTGTGGAAGATGCACGAAGCCAATCTGGCACTGATAGACGAGTTTCTTTTTCCATCTTAGCATGGCAGCTCCTGTCCTATGGCAGTTGTATTAAGTAACAAAATCTTGCTGCTGTTGAAGCTGTGTAGAAACATGTAAGTGCTGAATTGCATCCACAGTCTAAATATCTAAAGAGCGGAGGAAGGAACTTAAAGGTAAATCTTTCTTTGCAAAGAACAACAAAAGTTGCGGTGTTGAACTCCTGTAAGAATGGCCTAAACTAACCTATTCTGTCTCTATTTCTTGAATCATTTAAAAATGAACAGATTAGATCATTTGATTATGCTATTATTCAGTGACTTGCTTTGAGGAGTTCTCATTCCTTAAAGCTATATGGTGTGTATGTTTGTGATTTTTTTTTTTTTTTTTTAATTGGAGTCAAACTTCAGGAAGAAGATGGTTGCTGATAATAACCTTGTCTAGTTCCCTGTAAACACTCAAGTATTTCATCAGAATGTTGCTAGAGTTTTGTTAGGTCTAACTTTAAATAATTCTTTTTCCCTCATGGCCTTTTGAAGAAGAATTCCATACTGTAGAAAGTCTAATGTAGTCTTTTTGACTAATGTCATTGAATGCCTGAACTACGGGCTATAAATGTCTCCCAGCTTGAACAGACTTTTAAAGTCCATTGTTTTAAAATCCACTTCTCTTTTTTCAGTGTTAGCTGAGCATTTTAGATGAGCTCAGTATTTTCTTCTGTGATGATCTTTCCTGCTCCCTCACTATGGTTTTCGTAGTTCTTCCTAGTACATTTGCTTTGTTTTTATTTCGTATGATAGTTGTTTAAATACATCACACAAATTTCCCTTAAAATTACTGACAGCAAATTCCAACATAATCCTTCTCTATAAGCATCAATGTGTTAATTATTTCTCTCAAGGCTGTTAATTGGAATAAACACACAGACTTGCATTCATTTACATGTATATAGTGGTAAATGGGGGTGCTTGGAAGAAATTTTAAGAAGTGCTTTAGTATTGCTGTGGTTTGATACTGGTGGGAGTGGTGTTCGGGCAGTGCTCTTGAGACCAGCCTGATTTCATTGCAGTGGATTTTGATTCTTCACCTAGCTCATTCCTTGACAATCTGCCTCTACCTCCTTTACCTGTTTCACTCCCATTTGTTACCCACGTGATGTCTTTGTTTCCTCATTTTCTGTTGACACTTCTTCCTGGCTTAAACACATCATAGATGTGTTTGCCTGTTAGATCCCGACGACAAAGACTGCAAAACTTAATTTCTTAACGAAGACCGCAACATTCCAAGTCAGATTCTTTAATTGTGCAAGTACCCTTTCAGAGACAATGAAACTGGGGCTGCTTCACAAGGACAAACCTGAAACATATGTGTGTGCGTCAACTTCACAGCAGGAACCATCTGAGAACAATCCCAGCGATGGCTTGTGTTCACATTTTATATCCTGAAAATCATTGTAAATACTCCTGTGAGGTCGTTTCGTGGAACTGTGAAGCAACCTTGCCTTTAGGGATGCTTATTCATGTTTGTGAGCGTGTGTGGCGTGTATCTTAATTTGCGTACGCAGACACGATGGAGTAAAGACTTTTGAATCAGAGCTTAAATAATTCTGTAGTCGTCGCCTTTCCTGTGGAAGTGAATTCTGGGCTGCAAGTCTGACTCTGTGACCTCTGCCATGGTTGTTATTAATTATTGTTGGCCACTCTGTGAAAAGAGGAACTGGAGGTCCTTGAAACTTTGGAGATATTTGATACTAAGAAATCTTGTACTAAAATACTGTCAGGGTAAGCACTTCTTGTGCAGTTGCCCAGTGTGGAAAGGGCTGAGTTTTTAGTGCTTGTTCATATTACATTTTTGCTGCGATGCTCGACGTGGTTAAGCTTTAGTACAATCTTCACTTTGAGTGAGAGGGAAAATGAATGAGTTTTGTTACTCTTCCTATTTGGTCACCACGTAATAGGAGAGAGAGCAAAGGTGCCCTCCAGTTCTTAGATCAGTCTGTTGCTTTCTGATAGATACTCTGAGTAATGGTGCTAAGTTCCGAAAACTCATTCTATCTCTACTTTCATCTCGCCTTGATCCACCTAGGCAGCAGTTATTTAATTCAAGAGCCAATTTTGGCTTAACATTGGGAAAAACTTAAAGGTTTAAATGTGCTCCTTACCTAATACAGAGGTGTTGGGCTGGGTGGTGTCGGAGCATTGCTATTGCTCCAGCCTCCCCACATCTATCAGTTTCTTCCTAATCGCTAATAGTCTGAAGCGAAGAACAGTAAATTGCTTTTGTTTCTCTCACTATTTCTTGGTATTGGAATGGGAATGACTTACGAACTGCAGCGTATAACGCTTATGGAGCAAATAACTGCAGAAAAGTACTTTTGTTGTTGTTTCTTTGGCCTGTGTGAAGGCAATGGTGATGCTGCCAGAGTCTGAGGGTCTATCATGCCCTGTCCCGCTAATGCATAACTCTGGGTCAATCAAGCTAACAGCGGCATTGCTCTTTTTTAATTATTATTTCTGCATTAAATACTTCAAGTAACAAACAGAATGGTCAGGAGTGGTAAAGGTAAAGGCCATTTGATTCAGTAGAATTGCAACAGCAAATATGATATTAAAGCGAATTAAAGAGAATGGAGTTTTGAATGAAGACAATAAAATATACCTCTCTCTCCACTTTAAGAAAAAACAGAGACAGCAATTAGATTGAGGAGGAGAAAAAGTAGAAAGAATCACAGTACCAGATAAAAAAATCTCAAGTCTTATTAAAAACAGGAGCTGTCATTTTATCACTGTTGCCATCTTGTTACCAAATATTTCAGTATTTGAGCTTATGCCACCATCTACTGGACACCAAATGAAAGTGTTCAGCTCGCTCTCCCGCAGAATCAGTGCTAAAACTGATGTCAGAGTCCACAAGGGTTTCACACAGATAATCTGCTCTGGACCTGTGCTTTAGGAATAGATTGTTTCATTGTCATTTGACATGGAAGTGAAAATTGGGTACGGTGGTAAAATTGTTTCTCCATCAGGCCGATGATTTGGAAAACTTTCAGCCACTCGTATTTCTGCGTGTGCTTTGGAAGGTGGCAATCGTCACCTGTTGTTAGAAACCCTGGAAATGTTGAACGTTTTGATTCATGTCCTGAACGTGTATTAGAGGTTCACTATGGCACTTGTTTGTTTGTTATTTCATAGAATTATTGTTATCGGTAGGAATTTGTGTACTGCATGTGCCACATCTAAAGAACAGTGTTCTAGTATTAACAGTCTGTTTTACCCTGACCTTCTGTTTTCCCAATAAACTGAAGTACAGAAGTGCCAAACCTTATATCCTAAGCTGCCAAGCCTTTAGACAAATTTCTGCAGAATTTACAATCGGTTACTATGAATTTGTGGTTTTGGCAAGCACTTTTGCTCGCTGCCTGTGAGGAATTGGATGATACAGTACTTAGTTCTGCATGACTGGGGAGGGAATTAGGTAATTCTGCTGATGTATGGGTGTATTTCTTCTGAGCTCTGATGCTTGCATACACACAGCCCCAACAAAGCAAAGTGTCTGTGATGTGATATCACTTCATACGTTTGACTCCTTAACCCAGAGAGACATCCCTAGCTCTGGCTCTGACTACTTTTCATTTTCCTCCCCCTTCCAGAGACAGACCTTCCTTTCCAAAAGGAGAAGCAGAATGGAACCAATAATCAGCCTGCTGGAAAATCTCTACCAGCAAAACAGTTTGTCACTTTAAAATGTTGGCCAGAATAAGGTCGGAATTGTGGCAGGAATTTCTCTGTAAAAACTGCCCTCCTGCCCTACCATCTCACGGGTTCACCATGATCAGAGGATGCTCATTCCCCGGGCACCAGTCCTGGGTGCTGTTTCTCTCTCTGCACAGCCTGGGACATCTGTCTTGTAGCCTCTGGCTTTCCCAAAGGCTCCAAGTTAAAGCACTAGGTTTGAGTTTGAAACAAGCCCTTCCTTCTGCACAGGAGGATGTGAGCTGCTTTACAACACTCATTTGAGCTTGAGTGGTTAAATTGACACCACAGACAGAACCACTCTGACTTCAGAAGACCCCCTTGAACTGGAGTCAGTAACTCGTTAAAGGAAATGGAAGCCTTTTATTACAGACTTTAATTTCCATGTTGCTAAAACTACAAACGAGCATGTGAGAGTCCATTCACTGCTAGGCACGAGTAGCTCTCTCGCCTCTCTCAGCCCCATCCCCTGGCCTGTGCCCCGGCAATTTATGGAGCGACAGCAGTGCACCAGCCTGTTATCACTGTGGCAGACTCCCCATAATAGTTTCTATAGCGATAACTTCAGGGCTCCATGGTAATGGACACAGCCAATTAATTTCCTGCCTGTCCTTTCTCCTTGCGTAGCTTTACTAATGCCAAAACTAAATGTCAAGCAGGAAAATCTTCTATTTTGTCCCTCTAACCTAGAAACAGTAGATAAGCATAAAATCTAAGACAAACATTACATCTCCGGAGACTCACATGTGACTAATTACAATTTGGAAACATACAAGCTTTTAATAAAGTTCTGATTTTTAGTAGACAGAAAGGACCAAGGACCGCAGTGCTGAGTACCGGTAGGGTGTCAGGCTGTGAATTCAACTCTGGAAACTGATCTGATAAGAGAGGGGGGAGTATTTCCTCTGTGCTTTCTTTGGCAGGCTTTACTTGGGGGAGGAAGGAGTCCGGTGTCAGGCGTTTGAAGGACTGGAGGGTATCACTGCAGTCACACACCTCGCTGGCAATTTGTCCTGTGGTGAATCATGAAGATTTGGCGCGATAATGTCCTGTCCAGTGGCAATTTTGAGATTTTGCAGTAGGAAATCAAACCCGTCTGATGCTGAGCCAGATTTGTAGCTAAATTGTTATTCCTTGTGATAAGTGCTATTGCTTCCTATTTGTCATTGCACTGGGCTTGTACATGCATCACTCTGACAGGTGCTCTTTACGGCGGCGTTTCTGGAACTAGGTCAAGGAGGTTGATGGGTAATTTGTGCTTTGAAGACCAGAAAGCATGATAATGGGAAGGGAGGTGATTTTGAGTGGTTCTGTCCAACAGTTCATTGATCTACTGGTGCGGATTGTGGTACGGCTTTTTCACAGGCGCGAAGCTGCCAGCCTCGTGCACGTGTGTTTTTTGATAAAAAAGCTGGTCTGTCTGCTGACTTGAAAAGAATGTCTTTTTAAAAATTATTTTAACTTTCTAAAAAAATGAAATATTAACTATAGAAGGTTGTGGGGTTTTTTAATCACTAGGTGAAGTCCAAAGATATTTCTGAAAGTCATCAAGATACACTGGAATAAAGTCTTGCTTCATTACTGTGAATTCAAGTATTTGTTATGGCTACAGTAAAACTAGAGCTATCAGAGAGTAGATGGAGATAATGGTAATGCCCCCTAACTGCACTGCGAGGCTGATCAGGATGTGTAGGTGATTTGCATATAAGTGACAGTCAATAATAAAATAATTGTTCACTAGTAATTTTGGAATTAAAGTAGCAGTATTCAGACAATTAAAGTTTTGAGTAAGTGGTTGATTAAGTAGGATCAGTCTGCAAAGCCCTTCTGTTGAAAAGGATCAGATCTGAAGAGTGAAGTCTTTCCTCAGATGATGAGTTGGGTCGTTTGGAACACGGCGCTGTTGGCTGAAATTTGCAGTTATGAGCAATGAGAGGTACGAGAGGTTTAAAAGCTGGCAGATGCTCCTCAAACACTGCCTTGTCTACTGCCCGGTGACCTGTTATGCTGGTTTTGTTCACATAATACCTTCGTTTGCTGTCATCTTGGCCTTAAACCAAATGAACCTTTGGATAAATAAATATATGGCTCTTCTAAAACTTCAGTAATTCATCTTCAGCCCTCAGGGAAGACAGTCGGGGCATCCTGCAGTCAGAGGGATCTAAATGAACCTGTTATTTACATCTTCTGCGGAAGCATCATCTGATCATGCTTATTCAAGGGAAAGTCAGGGAGGCAGAAATTCACTCACCTGCTGCTTCTCGCAGGGCTGGGCATCAACACAGGCAAAGAGTTTAACTGCTTGCAAAAAACTCTTATTTCCTTTTCCCTTCTCGGATCATAGTGTGGCTGCAAATTAAAAATGTTACAGGTCAGAAGATGGAATTATATGTGGAACAATATCTTGCACTGAGCGATTAAAATTCAGAATGACTCTTGGTGATAAAAGTAGCAAATACTAATTTTTTGGTGTCCACAGGTGGCTTTTTTATTTTATTTTTTTCCATTGGCTGTTAATGACATGAAATGATTTACCCAGCAAGCTAGGCAAAAAACCTTGAAATGCGGCTAATGAATTTCTAAATACATAAAGAATGTGATGAAAACTGTGCTATAAATATAGAGAGACAATCCATTAAGATCTTGTTTTGTCTTTTATGCTGCATTTTTGCTCTTGGGGAAACTCTAGACAGAAGAAAAGCACAGAATCCTCAGAGAGGCTCACAGCATGTAGGAGTAGATTGCTTAGGGGAGCAGAACCAGTGTTTGTTCAGTTGTTGTCGTGTGTCATCCCTCAGCTGGGAGCCTCAGAGTTCAGACGTGTTCCCCAGCTCCATTGCAACGTGCCAAACAGTGACAGGGTGTTCGCTGAAGACGCTCACTCCTTTTTGGAGCCCTTCGATATGCATTGTGCAGAAGGCCTTTGCAAATCTTCTGGAAGCATGTCTCCTTTTACCCAGTATGTGGTTTTTAAAAATGTCAGCCTAGAGACCCGTTAGGCAGTTCTATAGCCAGGCTTCACGGATGCCCCCATCCATGAGAGCTGAGTGCCTTGCTGAATGCTAGAATAATTCGTGCTCATCGCTATCACCTGACAAGTTTTAAGACTGAAGGTACAGATTTGTTTAAAATGAGGTCTGCGACAATGAAGCAACATTAGAGGAAAAAATGCATTACTGGGCTGGACTTAGACTCTCTGCGGCTTCTTTCGCATCTCTGCTTGCACTCACCTTACAGCGGGTTAACCTGAAATCTCCTCTCAGATTTCTAGTGCTCAAAGTAGCTGCTGCTTCATTCTTTGACAGAAAGGCACCGAGAGGTGTATGAAGCCAAAGCAATGACCCTTCCTTTAAGCAGCCCTGACCTGGAATGCACCAGTCTCTCTTGCTTCCCAGCTACAAAAGCTTTCTCCTCCTTTCCTGCAGATCTCCATCTCGGGAAGGAGTCATGTCCTTTCCCTGTCTTCTAGGAGGTCTTTGATTACCGCGTCCACTCATGGTTTGCTTAACATATTCAGGTTGTAGGAAGGTCATTTGGAGTTTGGTTTTTTGTTCCATCTCTCTTACAAGTTTTCAGAAATAGGTTTCATTACTAGTATTTGTATGTATTTTCATTTGAGATATTATAAATCAATAAAAGCTTCAGGACTGTTGTAATTAGACATAATCAAATGTTAATTTTCAATATTAATGTAAACTTCTCAATTTAATCCTTAGGAGTTCAAGATTCACGGTTATCCTGCTAGCAGAGTCACCGTTCCCCAAAAGAAAAGCTTCAGAATTTATTATGAAGGAAACAAAGGGCGACTTCTGAATAAGGTAAGTGGAATGAATGAATCTCTCTCAAACTCTGTTGATCAGAAATCAGTTTGTTATATCTAAGACATATAGTATAATGCATGTCGGAACAGAACATAAATTCCTTTGACATAAAATTATACTGTTTAATGAAAACGAGCTACAGATAGATGGAAACTCCTACTGAATGCTCTGTCAATCCCTTGCTGTTCTGAGAATAGTCGACAACGATAAATATGAAGAAAAAGTGAAGATCTTTCTACTCAATTTTACGCATCATTTACTGTACCTGCACGGATTTTTGTTTAAAAATGGACAATTTCCAATGTCACATGCGGTGTTTTGAAGGAAAACTTAGTCTGGAAGTTGTTGGAGCTGTTCAAAATGAGAAGCTTGGGTCTATACTGGGCCCGCTAAATCCACCCTGTCTTCGATACAATGATACTGTTTTTTTCATGAGAATTGATACCATTTAGTTTTAAGCATAATATTTATTATAGGACATATATGGAAACTTCTTGTTTTATAAAGCAACTCAATAAATAGACTTAATTTTATTTGTTACACAGGGAAAGATTTACCAGTGAGAGCGAGCTTGTGCCCAGCATGGCTTACATTGCGCTCTAACCGCTACCCAGCAAGGCAAAACGAGTACGTTCTACTCAAAAACTACCTGGCATTTCAGTACGCAAAGTACATTTTTGTGTGTCTGTTAGATTCTGCTTTAAAAGCAAAACCTTCAGACACTCTATTATGCTCCATTACAGTGACTGGTGTGGTAGCCACCTGCTAGTTTTGGGAGTGCTTGAAGTATATTCCTAAATATAATTCCCTGTTTATAGTATGGCTGACTGAATACGATTGCGTGGGAAGGAAAGACAGAAGTCTGGCTTTATATGTCCACGTTTTTTCAAAGTCATGTAATTACATGTACAATGAGCACGTTCTCTTTCTCATATAGACTGGGGTAGGCAAAGGACTCGGACAACGTTTTACAAAGCAGCTGAATACATTTCATTACTTCTAAAACCAGTAATTTTGAATATTTTAGTATTAGGATCGTCTCCATTTTTAACTGTTTTTATTTCTTAAGGACAAAATATCAGGTAAAAAAGAGTGGTTTTGGGGAATATAATTTTATTCTTTTAAAACTTCCAGTAATGCCAACTTTATGCGCGTGTCAGTACATACTTGGCAAAATCATTGAGCAGTCTTGCGAGCCTGAACTTGAGACAAATCCTCTGCCACCTCTGCCTTTGTGTAGAGCTGCGTGGGTCAATAATTTATGAACACAAAATAAAACTACTACTGACAGGTGGGCTTTGAGAAGCAATCTTTGCGATAAATATATATACATACATATATTTACATATATATACATCACCATTAATTCATAGAATCAAAAAATATTTGCTTGAAGCCCTAGAGAATTTCTTACACCTTGGCTACGTCATGTTGGAAAATATATTTACATTTAATATTTACTTGAAGCTTTAAGCAGCTGAGAAAGGCAAAACTTTTTGCAGATTTAGTTTTCTTTCTGTCCTTTGAGATTTTCATGCCCGTAGTACATTGTTGGGAAGCAGGAGGAGGAAAGTTAAGGGGTTTTTATCAGTTATTAATTTCTTTGCTGAGTCTCCTTTCTAAAATGATAGTGCAACTACGATTCGGGCTTCCTAAAAATATTTTAGAAAAAT
This sequence comes from Buceros rhinoceros silvestris, assembly GCF_000710305.1. Lineage (NCBI taxonomy): Eukaryota > Metazoa > Chordata > Aves > Bucerotiformes > Bucerotidae > Buceros > Buceros rhinoceros. The sequence goes on from NW_010430166.1 coordinate 71,670, forward strand.
TAAATGATTTCTGGATTATCTTGCCGTTTAATGACTAGAGTATGATGATATGTCACAATGGAGAATTTAAATCACTACAAAACACCCCGAACGTTTTGAGAGCAGGACAGACTTTAGGTCCTCTCTCTGTCCAGATCATCTCTTGTATCCAACACTCCTGCTACAGACACGGATCTCCTGTGGAGGTTTCTTACATCTTATGCACTGCCACATTCCTTTATTTCACCACTCAGTATTTTCTCAGATTTTCTCTATCCCATGTTTCCCCCCCCCCCCCCCCCCCCCCCCCTC
>NW_010430166.1:72036-82271 GCF_000710305.1 Buceros rhinoceros silvestris
CCCGCCCCCTTCTTTCTTCTGTATGATTTTTCAAGGGAATAACTCTGAAAGCTGAAAACACTTTTTTAAATAAGTTTAATTCAAGGTTGCTTATGTATTTCTTAAAAATTAAAAAACATGAGTACTTGTTCACATAAATGCTTGCAAAATACTCAGTGAATTGATGGCAGATTTCAATTCATAGGTTACACGTACGCATATTTACAGCATATGGCTCTTGGGAAGAAAATATTGCATGATACCCATCTGATTTGGTTCAGCAATCTGTGTTCATAATGGCTGTCAATACCAAGATTTTTGGTTGTTTTATACTCCTAAGAAAGGGACAGTGTAACTGAATCTTAGTTTTGCCTTTTATAGTAATTTCTACTCTGAAATTTCAAGCAGTTTGTTCAGTTTCATTAAAGCAGAATTCTCAATGTGCAGTTCAGCAGAGGACTGAAATGGGAGTTTCAAAGCATGGCCATTTCTGTGACTATACAAAACTCTGCCGTGACCTGGGAAAGCATTAGCCGAGCTCCCAGATTTGGACTGCGTTGTAATTTATGCCGGGAGAAGGTCTGCATTAGCATCAGTGAGCTACTGCTAAGTGCTAAGGTCAGTCGTGCATTTCATACTTCAGCTGCAGAGGAAGAATTTTATTGCTTTTCATAGTCATGGTGCAGTGAAAAAGGTGCTTTATGATGCCACAGACAATTAATTGAGGTACATTACCTAGAAACTAAAAAGGTCACACGTGGAACATAATTGACACCTCATAACCCCTATTAATGATTACAGAAATGCAAATTAGTACTTTTCAGTTTCCAACAAGTAGCATAACTCTTCTCCGGCTTTGAATTATGTTTCCATTTGCTTACAATCTTTACTCTTTAAAATGTTTAATTTACCTTCTTTTAAAAGAGTAACCTCAGTCTACATTAAAAATTATACATTATAGAAATTATATTATTCATAAAAAGTCTATTAAGCTGCAATTATATTTCTGCGTAATAGGCGTAGAGTAATAGAAGGAGCTGTTACAAATACACTAATAACACACTTAATGCTTCAGTAACCTCCCTTTAAGGCTACGTGCGCTAATACCTTTTCTGTTTCAAGGGGTTTCAGAAAAACATTTGCCTTTCCTTCTGAAGACAGACTTGAAAACCTAACAGAATTTCACGTCCTGAAGAATAAAGCTATTGTGATTTTGTTACGGTTGCGTACAAAAGGAACCGTTCTAACACAGAAGGATGGGGCACGTTAACGCAGAGTTAGCTGCTAAACTTGCTCCAATCTTTCTGTCCGGTTATGCATGGCCACTTAGTACATCAGAGGTCAGATCCTACTGATTTTACTATAACTAGTGCTACAGATTATTGGTACTTTATGGTGCTTGTAATAAAACCTGTAACATCACAGCATGATATGACATCACTGAACTATCAGAGTTCTCCTTGTAGGCTGTAACAGTTTTAATGCTGACCAAGACCAAAGAAACATTCAGTGGAGTGTAAAAACTCTTCAAAACGGGTTTTTTATATTTTTCTTAGTGTCTTGATGTAGTTCCACCTGAAACTTAGGCCCTCTGCTGCGTTTCTGAAGTGAAGACTCTGAAAGAGTAACGTTAGAGCACTTTGTTTTTACATTTGAGCCAGGAGCTATGGTTCCTTGCCAGCTCTGTGAAATTTCTGGGGAAGCGTGATCTTTAAAGTCCAGAACTACTTCTATGCTTTCCAAATATGCACTGAGACAGCAAGTTTTGCACCAAAGAAAATCCAGCCCAAAACATCTTTCATGTCCAACTCAAGAGTTATTCTGAAAAAACAATAATGCGGTAACAGAACACTTCATGTCATAGACTCTCAAAGGAATTGTCACTTTGAAGTTAGATCAGGGTGCCCAGGGACATGGCCATGCAACACAGAAATTTCGTTAGATGTGTTTCAGAGAGGAGGTTCAAGCACTGGGACTCGTTGCCCAGAGCGGCTCTGTCATCTCTGTCCTTGCAGATATTCAAGATCTGACTGGACACGGCAACCTGCTGTAGGTGATCCACTTTGAGCAGGGCAGCAGACTCCAAGGTTCTCTCACAACATCTGTGGTTCTGTGATCTCCCCTCGCCTGTCTCTCTGTGTGCCTTGGGACGGCTTTGTCTGATGTGTCTTTATGTCTTTCACAGAGAACTCGGGTCCGGCTCCTTTTCTCCTGCGTTCCCACTGATGTCATTAGGCTGCAGCAGACCTCAGTGTAGTCCCCAAGCACCTCTCTTATGGGCCCGTTGACATTGCAGACATAGTAAAACAAATGTAAAGACCAGCGTGGCCTTTCCTGAACTGTCTCAATTTCTCCCAAGAGCCTCTAAGGACTGTTCATCCACATCCAGCTTTCCGTCCTGATCTGTGCAATCAGCAATTAAAGGCTACGGATTATAGACTCTCCAAATTACTCACAGAATTTAGAAAGCCGAGCAGGTTTTAAGTACTGCTTATGTCTGTAGATTGAAGCACACGTAACTCTTTTAGAGCAGTGGTTTGCTGCTCTCACACCTGGTGTATAGTCTTTGTTCTGCAAAGGGGCTCATTGCACCACGTCTTCAGCTGTTGTGAACCAATAGAGCTGCATTCAGCCTGAATAACTGGCAGTGCCGAGAAACTCCCTAACTGTGACTGTAAAGATAATCTTCAGCCATTTCTGACTTTTTCAAATTTTTGCCTTGCAGAAGTCTTTTAGAATAAGGCCATTGATTTATTTGCATTTTCCCAGATGTCTGGTATTTTGATTTATAAAGCCATTTGATGAAAGAATCTTTTTTCAAAAGATGTCTAAAACACAGGATTGTGCTAGAAACAATTTATTGTTTTGAGCTTTAAAAATTGTGTGTATATCTAACAGTTTAAAGCAAGTATCCGTCTTACAATAAGAGTTTTTAGCTTTGCATGGTAGTTAGCTTCTTATGCTGCAGTCTGAACGTTGAAGATGAATGGCGTGGAACTCTCACCTTGATTGGTGGTAAACAGTGTGGGAGGTCACCGTGGCTCTTTTCCCATTTGATTCATTGGGTTGGATTTTGCTGCTTGCTTAGAAATCATGAAAACATCACCTTTCATCTCTTCTTTCTGTTTAATATCGTAAAGAATTTATGCTTGGACCGTGCAATGTAAGAGCATGGGGGGACGAAGACAACTAAAGAATTTCCCTGAAAGAATTTGAGTTTCGAAGTCCTGAAGTTCCTACTGTCTGGTGGCACTGATCTTTATTCTTTCTCTTCTCAAAACAGAAGGCTACAGAAATCAAGTGGCAATTCTAGCTCTTAACAGGTCTATAAATAACTAACTAGCATGCTTAGAATCGTAGTCCCATGTCATAGTAATATTTTCCTATTAACAACTAACTGAAAAGTAATTTCATGGAGTAAAAAAGACAGAGATTTCATGGCAGTTTGAATTTAGTCAGTTATATCATCGTTATCATTGCTGGAAGTCATTCCAAATAAATACGCAGTAGGAAGAACCACTTTTTCTGAGAAGAGCTATGCATTTCCACATCCGAATTAGCATATCAGGTTTGAATATGAGTTATCTTCCCAACCAAATCCCTTTCCTCGTTAGCATTTTGAGTAAATCGTCACCCTTTCCCTCCACCAAAGAAACAGGAGTCCACTGTAAAATTACCATACACAGGCAGTATTTCTCTTTTCTAAGAGCTGTATGCATCTTTTTTTCCCCAGTAATATAATTCCCTGCTGTTAAATCTGTTACTATTGAGACACATAACAAGCTTTTAAATTTAAAAATACCCCATAAAAGTAATGGATCTGCAGCCAGGGATATGGCGTATCATTGTCTCTGTCATTTAAAAAGCTGCTTCAGTCCTATTTTGAATTTTCTATATAATCCAAACCTCAGTTTCTCCTCTGCTCAAGTGCAGTTTTTTCCTCTCTCTTCCTTGATGCTCTCAGCCAAGCAGTCTGCTGTTTGTGGTATTTTTTTCAAGCCAAATTAAGTTACAGATATTGTAATTCAATACCATATTTAAAAATTGATTTGTTTTGTAAAAATAGCTTGGAGTGCCATTACAGATCTGCTGGCTAGACTGTGTGACTTTGAGACACCACCTGCGGGAGACTAGAAATGAGATTTGTCTGTGCTAAATTACAGACTATTGTGCATGCCACGAGACAGAGATGAAACGCCAAGAGTTTCAAGTTGTAGAGAGTTTTAAAGGTACAGTCTTTAATGCAATACAAACTTTTCCTAAGACTCAAATGTAAGTAAATCCTGTGGTCATTCATTCAGAGCGGTTACGGCATATATTGAGTGGGTTTTTTTCTTGTGTTGAGTGGTTTCAGTCATAGAGTTTGTTATCTCAGCTTGAATGATTCATTATTCTAGTACTGGTTAATAAAAGATTAGAAGTCAAAAGGCAGAGCATATTTTTGTGTTTGATCCTTCTCAAATAATTTGTTTACTTGTTTGTTCTTGATTGATCCTTGTTAGTTCTCCACAGTGAAAGACTGAGTCTCTCTTGTCTGTTCCTTGGGCAGTCACAGTGTCAGAGGACTGACTGTAAACCAGAGTTTACACCTAGATTAAGTTTTGGAGATTCACCACACTGGTTGCCTTTTTTCAGCTCCTGATATTGGTAAAAAAGCTGATGACTGATTGTGAGGAGTAATACAATTCTTTTAACAGTGTCCCCTCTCTTCCTATGAAAACTGCAGAAGGGGAGGAATTCCTGAAGTCAAAGAAAATATTTTAATCAAAATATAAAGAAACTAACTTTAGGAAAAAAAAAAATAGGAAACTGAACTATAGCATCTAATTATCACCTTTTCAATATTCAAAAATATATTTATCTTCCATATGCAAACTATGACGCTATGTTTAGCTCAAAAGAGCATTTGAAATTCAATTGCAGAGGAAAAAATTATAGTAGAGAAATGTTAAGGGTGTAAAATGCTGGAGCAGTAAAGAGTACAAAGAAGAAATATTCCTGGTAGAGTGTGAAATGTGCCATAGGAAGAGTCGTTTTGCTGACGTGATTTCTCGTGTTTGGGAAGCAGGGCTGGCTAGGGGCAGAAAAGCTCATTGTCTTCACACACGCTGAATTTCCGTGAGGCAAACTCTAGGAACTGCCACCAGATACATGCAGTTTGGGTATGCCCTCCTTCTCCAATTCTTATCACCAAATCTATACAGAAATAGATAGAGAACTTCTTTGCAGATAGAAAGGTGACGGATTTTAGTACTGTTATAATTAACACTTACAATCTACCTGTATCTCAAACCTGGAAACATCATTCACGTATTTACTCAGGTATGGGAGCAAAGTTTTGGTCTGAAATCAATTCCAGTCGTAGTAAGAACAAGTTTAACTTCTTAGTGAGTTCAATTTTGAAAAACTGAGACATTAATTAAATAAGCAAATTCATTATTTTATTACTCAATGTCTAGAGGCGGGGCCATTAGAATACATATTTGCCAGGTACCTTATTTTCAAATCATTGTTGTTTTATGAAGTGCATCTGTACTTTTCATAGATTATGAAATTTAGAAAATAAAATCTGTTTACCAGAAGGGTGAGGCATGGCCTCTGTGTAGGATAGAAATTTATTTCTCCATGAACCATAGAGCTTGGATTTATTTTACTTACTAGCATTTTATAATATTTTCTGATTTTATAATAGGAGAGCAAATGAACTTAGCAGTGGAAAGAAACTTCTAATACACCATATTGTTATATTTTAATTTGCAAATCACTTTTAGATTCTTGCAATGACCCTTTAATCCTGATTCTAGCGATATATAAGTTATTAAAAACCACTTTTAACTGTTGCTGTTAAGCAGCTGTTTCCCGTTTCCCTTTGGAGGTATTACAGCTATCACACCACGCTGCTGCTCATTCATTGTGCTCACGTGCAGTGTTTGATGTAGCTGATGTTGCGTGTCCAAAATGTGCACCTGGGAAATAAATAGGGAAAGGTTTTGAATGCAGTATTTTATCACAGCCTGGTTTGGAGGGTAGTCATCGGGACTTTGTTGTTTGTATTTGGTTTTTTTTATTATTATTATGATGTACTGAACACTTTCCTCTGGAAGCTGGTGACTCCAGCATCTGAAAAGCAAGAGATTGGTTGCACGTGCAAATCAACAGCGTATTACTCGCAATTGTCTATCAATATCCAAGCCCAATTCTACGAAATTCCTGTTTATACTCTTAGAGCTGTCTGTTCTCACGTAAAAATTTGAGAATAAAACACATAACTCTGCAGTACGTTTAGAAACAAACAGACAATATTTGGTTCCTGGTTGACGTTTTATCTTGCTTTAAAACACGCTCTATTGGTCAAAGATGGATGTGAGATATTGTGGGGCTCGTAACAAATTCTTATATGTGTGTTCACTTTGATGCCGTTTTGCCAACCCCCTTGAGATGATACAGATGTGTACTGCATGGAAAAAAGTGGGTGGCCTCAGTAGTTACTATGAGGGAAAATAAAAGATCAGGCTACATAAAGGTACCTTTCAAGGTTGTTTTCCTGGGAAATTCTGTTTTAAGTAATAATAATAGAAAATTTACATAAATTATGTGACTATAAACCTTTTCAAGATGCTGACAATTCTTGAATCAGTTTCCAAACCATATTCCTGAAATAACTGTAGTAAAATTTACTTTCATCTCTGTGTGCAGTACATTTATGACAAGATGCCACCATATGTGGTGGAACTTGCATTACATCTGACTCTTGCGGGCCGAACAAACTTGCCAATCCCGAGAGAATTATATGGGCTTTATGATGACAACCTAGTGACGAGGGGGAAAAAAAAAAAAAAAAGGCTTGCCTGTGAACGAAAGAACAAATATAAGGAGATAACAGACCAATAAAGTACATGTGAAGTGAAATGCATGGAGATTAAGGTTTGAAATTTAAGAAAATTCTATTGCACTTTATATTGTGTTGTTTTAGCCAATCACAGTTAACACTCTTACATGAGATTAAAAAATCTCTTGATGTTTAATTACTGTGAATTTTAACTCCATGCTATGTCTGCCTGCCAGATAACTGAAATATGAATATATATACAATTTTAACCTCTAAGATAGTGAAGTATAGGGTAAAACAGATTCCAAATACCACATTGTGTTCTGATCCAACAAAATTATTTAGTTGGCAGGAAGAAAAAAGGAAGAAATTCTGTAACGAAGACTCTCAAATACTCTTAGAGCTTTGCTTCATGGTCCTTTTACTGCAGTGTAGTAAACCATCAAATCAACAATTTTAAATTGTATTTTATTCTATTTAAAAGATGAAATGGTGTTTGAGAGTTCCTCAGAGTTCTTCTAACCTATTCCCTCTAGTTTTCTTTTTGATATTGTTCCCTACTCTTTGGTGTCTCTTTGGCTCCTGCCCTATTCTCTCCAATCATTCTGATTTTTATAGAGTATTGTTAATGAAGTGTGTACGATGTTGCTTGGGAAAAACATGCCCAAGTGATTTTTCTTTATTTTTTACAGGGTGTTTGATTCCATCTAGCAGCTGCAAACCCCTTTTTCACAAAAGAATCTGATTACTGAGTGTGATTAAAATGACTTTTTCTTTCTGCGGGGAACTGTTTTTCCCAGTTGTGAATCTGACAAGCACATGTTTTTCTGAGTATCAGTGTAATACTTAACATTGTACAGACACAATCATCACAAGACTTTTTATTCACTATTGTTCAATAAAAACAGTGCAGAGTGAAAGAAACTAATGAGGTCTTTGATAATCAATTCTTATCAGAAACGTCTTGGGCAGACTGTGGGGTTTCAATTATCATCTGTTGTTCAGTAGCTGTACACATGGGCTTTTTTTTCATCCAGAAGTGCTGATTTTATCTTTATTTTAAGAAAGATTATCTTACATTTTGATGCTTGAAATTAAAACCGTTCGTACTTGGACTGCTTTCTTGAGAACTGGCATTACTCTATTTTGCATGATCTTACATGTATGCAATGTCATCTAAATCCTTAGAAGGAAAAACTCTAAAGCAGGAGCCAGACAATTGGCATGTAGCAGTTTGGGGAATTTGCGGGTGGGATGTTTGTTTTTAAGGAGTCTGTGAGAATAGAAGAGTACCTGCTTGTGAGTAGAACAGCCCAGCCATTCTCTAGTGAAATGCTGCTTCCAAATCTTGGAAGAAAGCTCCTGGTTGATGAAGACAGGGAGGGAGGGAGGGAAGGAAGGACAGCTCCTAAGAATGTAAACAGTTACATCCAAATATTAGCTCTAGATTTTAAAAGGGACCAGTTGGAGACTGAGCAGTTTGGGAAGCCGAGGCATTTCATCTCTTTGGATTTTTGGATCTCTTCCCATCTCTACTACCTGTATCCTAGAAATAAAGACCTTTTGGGGTTTCTGTTGCAGTTGCAATTATTGAGGCAATGTCTTTCTAATGCCGTACTTCAGAACCTCTGTTTGAGTTCCATATGTAAATTATTGAATTGTATATATGCCTATAGGTATTGTATCTGTATTGTAATATATATGCACTCTGTATGTATGTTCTAGGTGACAGGGAGAAATAATTTGTATATAGATAAGCAAGTTGCAGCTCGGTGGTTTTACAAAGAGGTGAGATGAAATGAGACTGTTGGAGGATCCTGAAAAAGTTGTGTCCAAAATCTGGGAACACTTTCTCTGTCCTCTACTGGGGAGGGATGATGTCCTGCTTTTTATACCCTGTAGAAAGTAACATCTGGATTATGTGAAGCTTCCTTAGATTTCATAGAGCGCATTGTATTCGCCTCTGCCCCTTTTCCTGGCTCTGCTAGTATGGAAAATGGGAAAAGAGAAGACAAAACATTTTATATAATATTTATGGTCCTCACATCGATAGTCTCGTTAGCAAACGTGCCTTTGAGCAAAGGCAGAGGTGCAGCGATTACCCCCCCATCCCAGGGACTACATCTCCAGTGTGGCTGGCTTACATCAGGGAAAGGCGGTGTGGGCTAGCTGGCTAGTGGATGTGGGCTGATGGGCCAACGGAAAGATACAGGCTTCTGTTCATCAGCCTATCCATATGCTATCGGCTTTTTGTGTCACACCTTTGCAACTGAAGAAATGGTTTTTGTGATTTGGGCCCGGCAGAAGAAAAAACCACGCTACTTTTTCGATGTGCCAAAAGGACAGGGCAGGCACAGGGCCAGAGACACCAACTGTGGCACTGGAAATATTTACAAAGGTGCTTTGCTGTAACTAATTCCAAAATTGCTCTTAGGAGATCAGAAATGTCTGCGTTTGTAAACGTGGTGCAAGTGTCGCAATGGAAGACAGCTTCTCTAAAAAAATGTGGTAGGCTCTTGAGATTATGAAATAGGAAGAGTTTATATGTAAAGGATAAATATTGCTGCAGAGTAACCACCTCACATTATGAGCCAGGACTGTCTAAAATTGTCACACAGCACCATCTCCTGTGCAAAGCCTGTATTGCGAACTGTCGATAACTCGAGCGAGAGCTGCTGTGGGCTGACTGTACGCTCAGCAATCAGAGAAAACCCCAGTGTGAACACCGGACCCTCCTATGAGTCTTGTCGGCTTAGTGGAGATACTGTCCCAAACAGACTAAGCTATTAACTATTCCAGACGTTGAAATAATTAGTCTGAAGCCCTTAATGTACTTTTTTCTGCAATGGTGTTGGGGAAATAGTTTATTTTTTCTGTGACAGTTATAAATCGTTGTAGTGGTACTTCCCTGCCTCGTGGTTGTGGTATGAAGATGAACGCTCCTGTAACGTAGTTACATCGCTGTCAGTAACATCGCTAAATAATGGAAGGAATTTTTCTGGGATAATTGGTTCTTATCTGCTTTGTCTAAATATCTCCTACAGGTAGATAGAGATGTGATAGTGATTAAGCTGAACTTTGAGTCTTTCCCAGAATTTATTTTACAGGGTAAGTGGTATCTCTGCTTCCCGTACATTACATTATCACCCACTCCAAAGAGGAAAAAGATAGTTTAAGGGCCAAGGCTTAAAAAGAATGAAAACACAATGATTTGGAAAGAAAAGAAACAGCACATACAATAATCATTCTGCCAGCAAGAGGCATAATTGAAAGCACAGAGCAATACGAGGTCGGAGATAAGAGAGGGTGGCTCCCTCCTACAATTTGCAAGCCAGCCAGCTGTGCACGCAGCTGTCAGGGTACCTGATAAGCAAAGATGCTGCGTAACTATTGCACCTATTCATGTTTGGAGAAACAGAGGAAATGT
>NW_010430166.1:82354-98457 GCF_000710305.1 Buceros rhinoceros silvestris
TTTAGGGAAAACACCTCATCCGACAATATCTGTAGCATTTCCTCTCACCTAATAATGTCCAAACATCTCCAAATTCTCTCTAGTTTGCTTTTTGTCTCTCTTCCTGTTAGGTGTCCGGTTTCCTTTTGTGAATTTCTGGTTTCCTTTTACATGATTTTTCACTGCTGTACAAATAATAGGGAAGGAAAAGAATAAAACGAATTTTAGTACTAAAACCACTGAGGAACTGTTTTTCTTAGAAAACTCAGTTGTGCCATTTTATTGCTTAAAATCAAGTATCTGCTCAAATTTTATTTTCATGTTTTCTAGTCTTAAACTCATGATAATTCGTGTCATCTTTTCCATCCTAAAATCGATTATTTTGAAATTAATTCAGGATGTGTCTAATATTCCTCTAATGCTTTACAAGTTGAAAAGCACATTCATACCAACAGCTCCAAATTGGGTTGCTAGGCTGAGCACAACCTGAGTCCCAGCTGTAAAGTTAGTTGCACATAAATGCCACGCAAAGGAACAGATACTTCATCACTTCTGCTTTCTGTGGCGCCTTAATAGGAGATCTCTCGGTACCACCTCTTCAGAGACTGAAGCCTGAGTTTTCACTCAGGGGGAGGCACGTGCAGAACTAGTTGTCCACAGGTGGCTTTTAAGTCCATTCTTCCCCAAGCTGACTGGTTTAGAAGATCACATTCAGATAGCTCTTAGACCTTTCTCTGCCTCATACTCTTCCCATCTCTTCACCATATTTATCTTTGTGTTGTTTCTGTAACTTTACATCTCACGACATAACACATACGTGCAAAACCCGCCCCCCACTGCCTCAGTGGTTCATGTTAGGAAAAGCTGCTGGACTTACCAAACTAGCAGATGTAGCTGCAAGCTAAAAGAAGGCTACAAATTTTTGTTCTTACGCTGTTTTTTTAGTAAGCAAACCTCATGACGTCATTTCCTTAGAGAACAGTAAAGAAATACAGAAAGTGTAATTTTCTTCTCGTAATTTTTTGAGACTGTATTAAAATATGGGCATGGCAGTATGTTTAAAGATACAGGGGCTTGTTCATATCTAAGGGGTTTTCCTAAGTGTCTCATGCCTTGTTTACTGATAAAGCATTTAATAAAATTTGCAAGCTGAAGGAAGGGACAGAGGCAGAGGAATTCAAGGTCATTTCTGCTGTTTTAGCTTTTGCAAGGCGTGCAGCTCTCAAAGGTTGGTCCAGTGTGTTTTCTTCAAGGTACTCGCCCACAGTTTCAGATCTTCCAGACTGACCTCTTCTGTGCTCAAGTGTTTGTTTTCTTTCCTTACTGCAGACTCCATTAGCTTTTTAGATATGGCTTTATATTTCATAAACCACTCTATGAGGTAAGGGCTTTTGCCTGCTTTTTTCTCATCTGAGACTGGGTGCCTTCTTTTACCTAAAGCAAACTTCAAATTCCATGCAAAGGCTCTATGAGAAAATCCTGTTGGTACTGGCAGCGTATCAACATCTGTGATGTGCCTCTTACATGTCTTGATGTGTGTTATGTGTTTAATTTATATTCTAGCGTTGTGAAAACGGGCGTTCAACATCAGTGCTTTCCAAACTAGTAGAATAAACGAGGTTCTCCTGATTACTGGAAGCAGTGATGGGCTGTTCTAAGGAGAACATGGCAAAGGCATGATTTAGAGCCTGAGTGATAAACAAGAGTGACCCTCTCCTTCTGCTCCATCTAAGTCTGTAGTTAGGTAAAAGAGCGCACGTGGCTGTTGCATGACCAAAGCAATGAAGAGGGCAAAAATGCGAGTATTTTTGTTCTTAATGTTTCAGAGTTAATATTTGCTGCAGAAAGATGGTAGGTGGTGAGACAAGTTCCATATAGGACAGGGGAGAGAGACATAAAATTAACATCTACCTCCCATTCACAAACGTCTCACGATGCAGAGTCACTGTCAAGCTTGGTGGTTGCTCCCCCTTGCATTTGCTTCAGATTACTGCTTTGGTGGGAATTAGAAATTCCTTCCTCCTCTGACCCACGACCTACTGAATAGTTTAGGATTTGTTCCCCATTTGCTTGACACTTCATGTTGTTTGGGGTTGATAGGGACGTTGTGTGTGGTGGGGTTTTTTTCCTCCACAAAAATAGATACAGAATGAAAATAGTAATGAAAGAAAGTTCGTTTCCTGGTCCACAAAGGTAGCAAGAGAATTCTGTGTCGATCTAGAAATTCACAACTAATTGAAGGTAGTTCTAAGCGGATGCACTGATAGATTTCTGTTGAAATTTATCTAAAACGAAATGCTAGGAGGAAGGTAGTTTTTAGTTTCTGGCCCAGATGCAATAACGACAATACATCAGGATCTTTTGTCCTTTTAAAGTACAAATATGAGATTGATACTTAAGTGTTTTCTGTTCTTCCAAAGATGTAAAATAAAACCCACAAAGTTGTTGAAATACAGTCTAAAGTTTTTTAACAGAGGAAGTAAAGTTTATTTGAATGTAGCATGCTATATATAAACATAATTGATTTTTCAATTTAAAAATGTTTTTCTTTTTATAAATATGCTTGTGAGATTTCATCTTTAGAAGCATTCGATAGGATTAATACTACAAATTTTTTAAAATACCTATTGCTGAATTCCCAGCCCACAGTATTCTATCAGGGAAGTTGGTCTAGATGTTCAGAGAATTTCCATCTCTCTGATACTGACAAAACAACAACATAACAAACACTAGAGTAGATACTGTCCAAATATTGTGCTTTACAGCATAGTATATCTTACATACATTCATTTTCTGAAATACATTTTCAACATTTGAAATTATATTTAAAAACCAGAAATTAATGTGAAACAAATCAAAACCTCCATTAGGAATCGGCACACAAAAATAAATACCATGCATGTGGAATATTGTGTGCTGTTTTCAGGTGATTCTTTTCCTGTTTTTATTCTTGGTTCTTAGTATTCCTTTAATTTCAAATAAATCAGACACATGCTTGTATAAATGGTATATAACATTACACAGTGGATGTGGTGTTTTTTCTTGCTGTATTTCTACTGTACATGAGAGAAAGCTGGTAATCGTCAGCTGAGGTCAAAGATTGTCATATCAATATGATATAAAATACATTTTGTAAGTTATATTCAAGGAATGTAATTATAGGATTGTTTTAAATTTTAATGCGTGGTGATTATTCCAAGAATAATCAAATTAGTTTAACGCATACTGACAGATGGTTAGTGGGCAAAGACAAATCCATGAATAACCGCACACACCGATCAGCACTAAAATATCATATATCTGTGCACTGTGGCAATGATTGCAAATTATATTAGCACTGTGTTTTGACAAGAGAGATTTCTTTCAGTTGGCACATACGTAGTAACGAGGAGGTGCTTTAGCTCTGATATTTCTTAACTTGCACTATTCAGTTTAATGTATTGCTAAAAGGGGTATTCTGTCACAGTACTCGCAACACCGGAGCTTGAACCGCACCCAAATTCTATGCTTCTCTAACTTGGTTTTAAAGTTAATGAAATAATTTAATTTCTGCATGTTACTTCTGCAGAGAACTTTCTGTTGCCAATGATACTTGTGGGTGATAGTTCCTTCTGCGCAGTTGTCTGTTGAAGGTGTTTGTCTTATTCGTCTTCATTTACTGAAAATACAGAGGCTCTTTTTATACACGTTAGCACGACTGCCAACAAAGAAGAGTCTCTGAGACCTTATACACCCCTTTATGGCTCTACTGCTGGATTTTATAAACAACAGATACGCTTCCGTAACAAACTGGATCCTTCTAAACGTAGTTTTGAGTTTTTAATGTATTAGCGTAATTAAATAATTCACTTATGCAAAATTCTCTGGTTTTTGTAGTGCAGGAGGATGCTTTTGTGCTCTACTAGTGCCATGGCTCAGAGATGTGTGTTCTCTGTAACGGAGGGCTAAGACGTGTGTAGTCTGTGCTGCTTTCTGGAAATGCTTCTTATCTTCCTGGCTCAGTCTTCATGAAACTCCTCTCTGTTTAGAGTTGCAATATTTACTGTCGTCAGGGCAACTTCACAACCACAACACATGCTCCAGCCCTTCCAATATTGACAGGGACTTCCTAAAAAAGGAAAAAAAAAAAAAGGAAACATTTTCAGTAGACTGCTCTGCGTAGGACTAGAAGAAATTAACTGCACATTAAAAAGTACTGCTAAAACAAATTAGATTTAACTGGGACTCTAAAAACACAGAGAAGGCTCTGGCAGTCCCTGGGAGTTACAGGAGTGTGGCTGGTGATACTCTTAAGCTCTGTAAAAACCTTCATATCCCGTGCTCCAAAAACACGGACTGTGTAACTACAAAAGGATCTTGATGGTTTTAAATATTTCCTCGGTTTCAGTGGGGATGGTCATAAACAGGAGAACTCGGAAGTGCCCCAGCAGGGGCCGTTGCTGACAAACATGCAACAGCTCTAACAGCAACGACCCCAAGCCCTTCGAGCACAAAATGAGCGCAGCCTGCTTCGCTTGTCCATGCTCTTCTTCCACCCTTCAGTCTGAAAAGTTTTGTACAGTTATTTCATAGGAGATTCAACCAATATTTTATATAAGCCCATTCGCTGTATTTCAACAGCCTAATATATTGTTTTTCACAAATCCAGTGATTCTTTTGAAACAATCATTTTTGTTTGTCCATTATTCAGACAGATTTCTTCCTACCTGCAGAAAGAATTCCTATTATTTATTAGGCAGTTCTTTTGATTACCTCAGTCCACTCATTATTTTGAGCATCGTAGGACTCCACAGTGTCCAGGTACGTATGGCCATCGTAGCCCCCGACAGCATATAATCTGTCCCCCAGTGGACAAATCCCGACAGCATCCCGAGGTACGCTCAGGGGGGCCACTGTTGTCCAAGCATCCGTTTTAGGGTCATACCTAGGATGTTTTATGGTCAAATTTAGAAAAATCCATTGCAGAAACACATTTCAAATTTAAATTACTGATACCCGCTTGTTTTCTCCTGTATTGTAGTGCAGCTTACATCATGAACTGGTACAGAGAATTATGAGGAATGTGACTAAATATTGAATTTAGCCACTAGAGGGGTCTGTGAGCACATGAAATATTCCGAGATTTACAGGCTTTATTACCCTCTCTCACACTAAACAATCAATACATTTTAAACATAAATGAGGCCAGAGGGAATGACAGCAAGGCCATCAGCTGACTCAGGAAAGTTCACTCCAATATTCCTTTTTCTTTGTCTGTAAAGATTTTTGTCAGACTAATATTTTCAGAAAAATTCAATGCAAAAGAAGTTAAATACCTTATAGAGCTGATAAAACTTTATAACACAGAATGCAGCAGTATTTTATGTCACTGTTGTTTTTTATTTCCGATACGTACTCAGTCTATTTCCAATGGAAATTCAAGTGAATTCCAGGGCTCTTCCAGCTTACACCACCTAACTGAGGACAAAACTCAGCCGTGTTTTTCACAACCGAGAGTTGAATATTTGCACACTTTTCCTTTCTCGTCCCGAAATGACAGAATGACATCCACTGTCAGTGGATGCATTTGTCAATGGCCCTTTACTCAGCCAGAGGGGTTGTCCCAGCGCCTTATGTTCCCTTCTCACCCAGGGCTCAAGTGCTCTCCTGTCCTCCTCCGCTGTGCCACATGCACCACCGTGGCAGAGCAGCGTTTGACACCCAATATTCTGTTTCTGACAAAGAAATGTCCCGTTTGCGTTTTCCTAAGAACCGTGGGGAATACAAAACTGGGGTTAAATCGGGATCAGTATTTTCCTTTTTAAAGGTAATTACTTTGAGACATGGATGTAAAACCAGGTTTTCACTGCCTGCAGTTGCGGGCCACCAAAATCATTAGGCCAATGTATCGATGCACTATTATGTTTTCAAGTGTGAATTCAAGATAAAGCAGTTTATTTGGGTGTGTGTTTACTCTTTTTTTGCTTGCTAAATCAGACCCTTACCATATGTCTCAGCCTTATTTCCTATAGCAATATAGTTTCTTACAGAAAAAAAATTGAAGAAATTTCTTCTATTTATCTTTATCTCTCATCAGTTTCCTCCATCAGAAAATACAGGCGTAATGACTACTGCCTGTCTGAGTATGTGATATTTATTATATTTTTAACTTTTTGG
Organism: Buceros rhinoceros silvestris; assembly: GCF_000710305.1. Taxonomy (NCBI): domain Eukaryota; kingdom Metazoa; phylum Chordata; class Aves; order Bucerotiformes; family Bucerotidae; genus Buceros; species Buceros rhinoceros. The sequence continues at coordinate 88,490 of NW_010430166.1, forward strand.
TCAATATCATCCAAACTATTGGAGGAAGCCACAACTGAAAATCTTTAGGTTTGCTACTTGAGAAATAGAAACGTGACATGTCAAATTTGCCTTACTTGTCTTTACCTGGCCCCTGGGCAGCTCAAATAGAAGGGGGAGCTGGGAGGAATTCGCTTCTGAGTTAATTGTTTTGTTATCACAAGAGCTTTGGAAATCAGTTATTCTGCTCCAAATAGTATTTTAAAAAGCATAATACCTTTTACAAACCTAACATTCCAGTTGTGAAGAGATTTCCCTTGCTGCCATAAATTATTTTATATTTCCTTCCTGGAATGTGAATCAAAACCAAGTTCCTTACCTCTCTACGCAGTCGGAAAGTCGAGAGCAGTGGTTGGAAGCAGGTGCATCGTGACCTCCCACAGCATATAAAAACCCGTTGTATGTGGCGACACCAACGCCCCCTCTTCTCTTGGACATTGAAGCACATAGACTCCACTTGTTTGTGTGCGGATCGAAACACTCCATTGATTTTAAGCAGGAGCTCCCGTCTCGTCCACCAACAGCATACAGCCTGGGATCATTACCCACAAGAAGGCAAACAATTTCAGTCTTTAGCCCTTCATTTGCCTAAGAATTTTATTTGGTTAACTTCATTCAGACCACTTTAAAATTATTGATAAGCCCATCTGACAGCCACGCTCTGGAACTTTCTTTGCACAGAGGGTTTTGCATGCTGTATTCTCCATTTGCACTGTACGTTTTCAAGCAGTCACATGTGAAAATTAAGCTTTAAAATGCATCCCACCTTTTTTAAATGTGAGCTATAGATGGAATTTAATTGATGGATGATACATATGTTTGAAACATATGGGTAGTGTTCCTTATGACAGGCTTACGGAGCAGTTGACATTTTAGTATGGCGTTTTTCCTATGGTGTTAATATGTGAAAGAACTTTAATAACATCGTTATGGTTTTGACATATGTTTTTGATAGATATTAAACCTCTTTTCCTTGCCGTATTGAAGAAAATCTGCTGGACAGAATTTACCACACAGGTACGTCCTGTTGTCTTTTCAGCCTAAAGGTACTTGGCAAACAGCTGGAGTTTTAAACCAGCCAATGTCAAGACAGCATGTTTAGAATGAATGGAGAAAACTCACATTAAGGAGGATGGGGGGGTTGTGGCTTTTTTCAACGAGTTTTACAGATCCTGGATTTCCTTTGTATTTCAAGCTGACTTAGTGCAGCTAATCAGAGACTAGGAAACACGCGGACTTGACCTAAGTCACCTGAACCAGACTGGTTGAATTTTGCCTGAGAAGTGTCCTTTTTCTTTTTTCCAGTGACTAGAACAATTTTTAGACTGCTCTTATGTATGATTTAATTAAAGAATTCTTGACCGCTGTTAGAATAACACTAAATTTCTAGGTCTCTTTTCTAACGCTTGTGAGTGGAAGTCAGACTTGAGTTGTGCAGTTTGTTGCTTGACCCATAAAATACTTAAGGATTTGATTTGTTTTCTTTTCACATCATGCCATTAGATACAGACTACTTGTTTAGACAGCTTTCAGCGAGAGGAAATCACTGTATATACAAACAGATTGGTTGGGATTTTTTTGTTTTCCATAAGCATCTAGAAACATGGTCGTGTTTCCCGTTCTCTAAAGGAAAGAACAAATATACCATTATTGACTGATGTTTTGACCAGGCCATTTATTGGTCAAAAAGTGTCGCTTCACAGAAGCTTAAAGTCTTTTCTGGTGAGGTTAAATAGAAAAAAATATGGCATGACACAGGGAAACAGGAAAAGAAGCAGCATTCTGCTTGGTTGGACTGCAGCAGTAGCACCGAATGATGGACGTTTGATCTCGGCTTCTCCTGGTATGCCAGAAATGACATCACTAGACTAACAGACAGGATTTAAGCCAGGCTGGAGACAGTTTGTATCAGGAGTGATTGAGAACAGAGTCAGGATCAGGCTGGATTTCCTCTTTGACAAAGTGGTTTCCTGCATGTCGCTGTGGAAGGTACCAACAGGAGTTTCTGGTGATGTTTGTGCTTTGAACATTTCGTCTGAGATACAACAGGGACTTGAATAGGCAATTCTGCCTCTCTTGGTCCTTTGAGCTAGTGATTAAAATCATTTCATGCTTGAACGTGAAACCCTGATGTGCATGTGAAGAAGTTTTGCGTTTGCAAATGTCTGTTTGCTGACATCATTATTTCTGCTCTTTATCCTTCTTTTTCTCTGGAATTCAAGTAGTGAACAGGGAAGCCAGTGATAAATTTTCAGGATAAACTCAGTTGTCTGCCTGCAGCTGTAATATTCCTGTCCCCTACAAACTGTCATTGCCAAGTGCTTTCCACAGATTTAAATAAGGAAGGTTGGCTCAAGCATCTTTCCAATATAACCTGAGGCCTTTTACAAGACTCTTGTATTTCCAGCACGAGCCTATGTTTCTGAAGAAGAAAAACAGAATTCTGTTAAGCATTAATTTATGAATTGCTCTTGCTTGTGCTGAAATACAAGTACTTTCAAATAGGAGTGTACAACAAGGTGTAATGTGCTGTTCGCTACAGGTTACACGGTAGATTCCTACATGTGTCTGTTCCCGTGTAAAAGAGCTTGAGTGGCTTCAGTGTCGTAGGAGGATGTTTAAGTAAGTTTGAAAATCACGGTACATTGTTCTTTCCCAACAAGAACACGTGACCTCAGTGTACTTAAGTAACAGGGCAGAATAAATCTGGATAGGATAAGGTTTATGGAAGGCTGTTCTTTCCATACCTAATTATTAGACTTGGTTTTCTTTAACTAAGTTCACCATATACTTTTAACCTTCTAAAATTTAGTCTTGACTCTGAAATTGTGTGGTAAATTTGTAGATGCATGCAGGGGCTGTAAAATGACAGAGGAATGACTTCGTTTCTGTACACGTTCCTTCAAATAGCGCTTCCTTAGACACGGTGATCTTAATGTAAACATAAACCTGGAATATTTTTTGAAGGAGCTGATCTTACGTGCCCATAGGTTTTATTCTAGGTAAAATTCTGATGTGCATGTAATAACATTTTCAAATTGTTATAACTAAAAAGGGCTGAAAGATGTTTAAAACAAGACTGCAAGTTGGAAAACAATTTAGTGCACAACAGAGGAAAAGCTTTCCTTTCTAATTTTTGTGCACTGTATTTTCTCTTTGCTTTCTTGAGGTGATTAATTACTATAAAATTGAAAGGAAAACTTAAGAATCAAACTCAAGTATTTCCAAGGAAGGAAGCAAGAGAAAAACCCATGTTGACATACTTGCTGTTTAATGCTGCAACCCCCACAGTGCTTCTGGGGGTTGACATGCTGGCAACGTAATTCCATTGTCGAGCTTGTGGGTCCCATCTTTCTACAGTGTTAAGGTAGCTCCATCCGTCATGGCCACCAACAGCATACATTGGTCCTTCAAGCATTGCTACTCCTTGAAAGACAGAATTAGGGACGAATTACAGTATCTAATACTTCGAGTAACCAATTGTGTCTTAACTTAATACTTTCATGCCCTGTATGCAGATAAGCAATTTCAGCTGCCTCGTCATTTGGCAGAATAAGCACAGATAAACAAAATACTTCATATACAGGTTTGTTTTGTTTGGGTTTGGTTTTTTTTCTGATTAAGCATTATCTTTTCCAAAAGGGTAGAGCAAAGCTGATTTATTCCTCGTGTTTTCTTCTTGGACTTGTATCCCTTCCACTTGTGTCGACTGTGTTCTAAAACAAATCTGAGCCCTTAAATGAGAAATGCTGTTATTCTTTTAAAGAAAGGCAAAGGTTGAGCCAGGCAATGAAATATATGCCCAAGCCCACCACCTATTCTTATTCAGAGCCGGCCGAAGCTCTGTAGTCCTGCCAGTGTGCAGCCTGCATGGGTGGCTTGTTGGCTGCCCTTACCAGCTAAAGTACCATAACGTTTTAATGCCTGTAAGGGGGACGCGCTATTGGATAAGAGCTGGCTTGTACCTGTTGTCCTTGAGGCACAGGAGAGTGAACTTGGCTGCTGCTGCAAAGCTCAGTGTGGACATAGCCTGTGTCATTGTCCTTCTCCAGAGAGAAGGGCTCTGCTGCCTCCCTTTTGGGGAGCTGCGGCTGCTTGCCGCCGTTTGCTTCCTTTGCAAGGAAAGGCAAAATGTTCCAATGTGGCTGCTTAGAAGTTTTCTAAATCTGTCTGTTCAGGCCTAAATATACATGGCCTGATTTTTTCAAAAGTGCTAACTCTCCACAAAGTCACATGGAAGTTAATAGGAGCTGTAAGTGTAAGGCAGCTTTGCAAACCAGGCTGTGATGCACAGAGTGAAGCTGGACTTGGGGCTCTCATATTTAGCCCTGCAACATACTCGTTGGTCAAAACTATGCCCCTGCGGTTCAAAATTATAAGTACTTCAATGAGAATAACTTAATCTGTTTTGTCTTCTCCCCCTTTGCTACCTACTAGTATTTGCTCTTATAAATTTGACAGCCTAGCTGGTAAGAACCATGCACTCTACTTTCTCCACCAGGCAGTGGAGAAGGTGATATAGGCCACAAAGGTTTACCGAATAATTCTGGATCAGTCTTCTTCTATTATTCATTGAAATAAAATATTCAATGCCATTTGAACTTAGCAATGTTTCTGTACATTTAAGAAAAGCCATTTTTTTCAGAACTGTGATATCTTTCAGATATCATCATATCCTCCCCCCTACAGTCTCCTTATCTGTAGACTTTTTTGTAGTTACAGAAATAATATCTAGATCTCATAAACATATTATTCATTTGCTGTGAATGTCATAGTCACAGCTATGAATGTCAAAAAAAAGGCAGGTAAGTCTTTGAAAAATATCTTCTACAAATATTGCCACGTGTTATTAAATGCTTTAAAAATGTATAGCAACAGTGTTTGTGTCAATCCAAATTAATTTGTGCATGATGTGAGGTACTGACAGAGAACGAGCACCTCTTACCGAGGCCGTGCCTGTGGGTTGACATCGGAGGCATCACAGTCCAAACTTTGGTGATAGGGTTGAAACATTCAACGATGTTAGAGGTTTTCAGACCATCCCTTCCGCCCACAATGTAGAGCTTGTTGTCAATTACTGCAACTCCAAACTGTAATCGTCTACCATTCATAGTACCAATCTGTATCCAACTGTTAGTCCTGAGGTCGTATTTTTCAATTGTAGTGGTACCTGTAAAAATAAGTGTTATGAGATGGCCATGAACTGATGAGCACCCAGCAGCCAGTATAACCCAAAACGCTATTAACTGTAAGACTTTGAAATCCTGCTCGTGGACTCTTGCTGTGGCTCCCTGAGAACTTCAGTTACAAACTGTGTACCTGGGGAGAAAGCTGCATTAACTGCATGAGTATTCGATCAGGAAGTCTATGAGAAGAAACTGGGGGCAAGGAGAGGCAGAATTAAATGCCAGAAAACTTTTTAATACTGAAAATTTTGGAGTTAAGTTGAATCTGTAACTCATTTAAATACCGTGAGGGTAGGGGTTTGTGCTTTGCTTTTTGTTTAGTTTTTTTTAATATTTCTTATGAATATGTTACCTCATAACTATGTACTCTTTAACCATCATTACGCTTCAACCATTAGAGATGTCAAAAATGGAAAATCTATCCATGTGTCTGTCTGTCTTAGGACTTGGGTGTGCATCTTCGTTAATAGTTTTTTCTTTGTATGATGGAGACAGGCAGAAGACTGAGCAGTCTGAGTACACGCTCGGTTCCCACGTGCAGCTTCCCTGAGGTTCCCCTTTGCAGTAGCCTCTCAATAACTGCTTCTCTGCTGTAATATATAAGCTGCATTTTCAATTCTTTCTGGTCACTGAACTTGTAGTAATGTTTTTACTGCAATGATTCATAGGGCAGTAGCTCTCTGCCCTTCAGAACTGATGCTTTTTCCATGCACTGGCTCCTGCCAGTTACTCAGCAGCTGCAATAGCTCCTTGGAGAGCTGATTTAGCACAGTGGGGAGATGGCTCTGTAACAACCATGGTAGAAGAGACCATTTCCACTTGCATGTAGAGTGCACCCTGGAGCTCAGCTGCAGCTTGGCTGAGGGCAACCAGATGAGAAAACAGAGCTGATTCCCTGCCTGTTCCTTGACTGGGATTTGAGAGTAGAGAAGTAGTATTTTGAGAATTACAATAGGCAGTTAGTGGCTAAGGAATGGTTTACAGCAGCAACACAACCATGCAACAAAGCAGAAAAGAAAGGTAGCAATTGGCTTAGAGACCTGCTAGAGATCACCTGCTGTGCTGCACAAATTTAGGGAAATTAGGTTTAGCTTATGATATCTTTTCTCTCCTCTACCTGCTTTTCCAGATGCATAGACTAGGAAAGAAACTACCAGATCCAGCTGTGATAAAAGAAAGAAATTCTGCTTTTTCTGCTTTCCTTCCATCTTTCGTTCTGAGCAACTGCATTTCTTTGACTGTTCTTCCCATTCTGTTAGTCTGTTTTCTCTGCTTTGCTTCCTTCTCATTTATTCTATGCTAATATGTGAGCGCCCCAAAGTCCTCAGCTTCAAAAGAAGTGTCTCTCACACTAACTAAAAAACAGGAAAAATATGTTAAGGTATATGGCATGTTCATATGTACCCTGTAGGCTGTAATTTTTGCAGAGGCTGGAAGGTACATTTTGAAAGTTAATGTGGTTTAGACACATTCACATTTTTCAAAATATGAGCCCAAAAGTAGCTCTTTGATCTTCTTTTGATCATTTGAAGTTGAGATTTGACTTCATATAGCACCTGAGATAAGCACAAAGCCAAACCTGGCGTTCCCTGAGAGTTTTCATTATCACAGAAAGCGTATTATTGCCAGAGGTGGTAGTTACTCCCTCCTCAGAGCTGTTCTTCCAGCACACAGCAGTCTCTTAGGTGCCGTCTCCTTTATTTTACAATCCAGCACTGGCTCAAAGTATGAGTCAGAGCTGGAGAGGACAGTGGGGAGGACAGGAAGTGCAGTTCTTAACCATCAAAAGGCAAAAGTTCAAACAACTGGCTTTATTCCAAGGTAAGAAGTAAAAGAGGCACCAACAGGAAGTGCAGATGTTGACTGAAATAGCCCTTTCTTTGCATCACCTTTACTGAGAAAAAAAACTATTAGAAAATTTTATTCTTATCTGGGTAGAAGTTAGCTTAAAGATTACCTTGAATTCTTGGTTGTTTTATATAATTCCCAAATAATCAGTATCACCACTGAGACTAAATTAATTGCCACAGTTTCACTTCATTTTGCTGAATTGTCCTAGGAAGGAGAGTTTTTGTGTTGTGATGGCGATGAATGTGTATTTTACACTGGATTTGATTGCATAGAGACCCAAGCACCCCAAGGTCTCTCATACAGGAAAAATCAACAACTTTTTGCAAGCCATGAAATGGATTCACTTCTTTTTGATTGTCTTAAAAGTGAACTCTCGCACCTCTAAGTAATAGTGTTCAGCAAGGTGCTAGACTTCAAACTAATCACAGCTCTTTGGCTCCAAGCTGTGGGTTTGAAGTTTTGCTGTAAAAAATTATTTAATATACTGGCTTTTAAATGGGTTAGTGTAATATGTAAAGCTGTAAGCCGATGGCAGTTGTGAAAATAAAATAATAATAGCTGGAATTCATTTATAACATTTAATTTTCAACTGCAAATCTGAAAATACTGTGTATAAATCCTCAAAAGAAAGTTGCACATACTGTTGTACTCATAAAAACACACAAATCTTCCCATCTGAAGTGTTACAGTACAGTTTGACAAGCTTTAGCTGAGTTCTCTACAGTTCAGTAATGCTTTTGGTTTTATTTTCCTTTTCTTTAAAACTTTTTCCAGCCTTCTTTCTTCCAAAAAAAGCACAGGCTTCTGAAACAATGTTAAACAAATCTTGATGTACTTTGAATATTAATTTCTTTCTTCTGATTTGTAAAGTCACACTATACACATAAATTCTTACAAAACTTAACTTTACAATCGCCACCTGAATCAAACTTCTTTAGTCTGCACTTCAAGATGTGGGTATACGATTTACAAACATACGATTCTTGCAAGAAGAAAGAACATCTAACACACAGAATTTTGTTCTGTGATTTTTTTTTTTTTTTTTTTTTTTGGTAGCTTGAACATGCTAAAATTACTCAGACAGAACTCATGCGAGAGTCCTTCAAAAAGCAACAAGAGGCCACAGAATTTATCAAGTATCAGGAAGAACTACAAGAACGTTTTTTTTTTTTTTTTTTTTTTTTTTACTTTTTCATCCTTAATTTGCTCTTTTCCTGACATATCCTTAAATAATTGTCCTATATTCTCTGGGTGTCTGTAATACAATTAATACAATTAAAATAATTTCAGAACTTACCTTTGGTGGCATCCATACCTCCTACAGCGTAAAGTGAACCCACTGTAGACTTTCTAGGCTTAGTTCGAGGACTCTGCATCATGGACCGTCTTTCTGGTAGAAGATGGTACTTCATAGCCTCCATAAGAAGTTTCTGACACTCTAGGTCGTCTGCAAACATTGGACTATTTTCTAGATCGGCTAATAACTAAGAAATGAAAAGTGAGGATCTTATGTGTATCTAAATCATTAAAATTGTGTGTACTTTAATTAAAGTTTAATTTAAAATTACTTTAAAATATTTGTAGCTACAAAAACCGTAATTTTCAGTTCATCTCACTTGAGCTTTGCTGAAAAATCTGCTTTAATGCAAGCAAAAAAAAGGTAGGAAAAAACATCTTTTAGTAATATTTCTTCGCTTGTTGTTTTTCTGAAAACTTCCTTTTAACCTTTAGAAAAGGTTAAAATTGCAGATGTCGTACTGCACCCTCTAAATGCAGAACTCCTTTTGATGTGAGTATAAGCAAATCTACCGTGTAGAAATGGACATCTCTGTGACTAGTACAATATCTTAAATACATTTTAAATATATTCAATATATTTAAAATTAAATGCGTATAGTATTTTGATACTTAATCCAAAGTTGAATATTTGCATCTTTGCTTGTGGAGATCCATAAAGTCACTGTAGTGTCCTGACAGTCTTGATGTTCCTATAAAGTTTTCTGATGAGATGCACAGATTCTTCTTTGACACAGATACCACAGTGTCAGCTTACAATAAAACATCACGTCCACCTCTGGACCTTGCTCAATAAAGTGTGTCTTTCAGCCTTAAAGGACAAGTAATGTCCGTGCTCCGAATAGTCAGCAATCACCTAGACCCTTTCGGTTTTGTCTACTTTTTATGGCAATGAAGGAATAATTATTGTGCCTTAGATGCCCTGCGGTTTGGTAAATCTAAATAAATCTTTGCATGGTAACTAAGTGTTATTGCAGAAATCTTCTATCCTACTACTGTTGCTACCCAATAAAGAAACGCTGATCTTTTGTAATACCATCAGACTGACATTTTTATAGAGGTAATTCTGATCCTAGTAATTACACTGGCATTGTGGGATTTTTTTTCACCTGTGCTTACAAATAATAAACATATAATTTGTACAGTTGAAAAAAGGAAAAAAAAAACCAAACAAACCAAAAAAACCCAGCCAAAACCAGATGCTTTCTACAGAATTCTTTTCTCTGTCTTAAACGATGCTTGAGGCAAGCACATCAGCTGGTACGTAAGTCCCCTGTTAGCCTTTCTCGTTCATACCTGGGGTGGAAGTAGAGGCAATCTGATATAAGAAAGAAGCATTCCTAGGTCTCGTTGCCGGTTTTGCAAATCATGCCTCACCCACATCATTAACGCCTGGAATATGGCTTCTTCATCTGGAACATTGATGTCATCACTAGACAAGAGCTTTGCAATCTCATTAGCAGGGAGCAGAAGAAATTCTTGGTTTTTTATTACTTCTGTGAAGTGTTCCTGAAAAGGAAAAAAAGATCTCAATGCGCTGATGATATTCATACCCTGAAATAACATTTTCTTGGATAACGTTGGCTTTGCACGTGTTTCATTCCAGTTTGTTCTACA
>NW_010430166.1:98563-102985 GCF_000710305.1 Buceros rhinoceros silvestris
AGGGAAATGCAATATATATTCTAAAGATCACTGAATCTCCTTCTCTCCTTTAAGGGAGATTGTGGTTGCTCTTTGCTTCCTTACTGTTGAGGAACTGAAGAATACTGCTCATCTTCACACTGCCAAGCTTAGAGATGTGTTTGTCAGGCTTCCTGTCACTGCGTCCCACCTTAGGGATTTGCCGCTGCCCGTTTTGTCCATCAATATGATCTTAACACCAGTATGAAGATATAATGTTACCTTCAGAATGCCAAGAGGGCGTTCAAACAAACGGTGGAACTCCTGTTACAATCAGATTCAAAAAGTGTCAAGAGAATTACATTTGCAACGAGTTGTGCCAGGTGTCGACTGAATGTCTCCGCTTTCACTAGCGGAAAAAACAGCAAGGAAAATTAAAGTCACTTTTCTAACTGTACTATTTGGGCAACTGGAAATTGGACAAGTCCCAACAAAGGGGGCTCAGTCTTTAAGCTGTTGCTATGATAAAACTCACCAGCCATGAAACGGCCACAAATACTAGTTTCCTAGCTTTCTGTAGTTCTTTTCAAGAGCACCAAGGATGTGCTCTTGAAAAGAGCATGTGCATTAGTAGAAGATTCTGTCAAGAATGTGCATTGATAGAAGTATCAATGAGTAAAGGAAACGTTAACTTTGCTCTGTTATGCATATACTGCTTTAATAGTTTGTGACATTCAGAGAAGAGGAACAGGAAAGCAGTCCACATTTAGATACAAACATAGCACAAGATGTTTATCAGAACAAGCTCTATCTGCACAAAAAGATACCGCGCAGGAAACTGTTAATACTTGGCATCGGGGGCTGAAGTAAGTGAAGGGGAAGCTCTCCATTGTGTCTGTTTTTACTGAATGGATGTGGTGGTTATAGCTGATTGTCTTCTGAAAACACTGAAATACTACCAGTTCGTTTGAATGGCGCAGCTTTCCCCCAAGGTACACGTTTTCTGATGGCTGAGGTTGGCATGAAACAAACCAGAACATTTTATTATCCTCTTCCACAACACTTCTGTGCATTTGCATTGTTATGATCTCTTATTCACCCAAGTTTTTTTAACATCCCTTCAAGGGTTTAAGAGGAAATTTTCCTCAAGGTTACTTTAAAGAGGTGCAGATTTCCTCCTCTGTCTCTGAACCGGCAGTAGCGGCAGATTTGGGAAATGGTTTCGTGACACGCAAGGTCCTTTTTCGTGGCAGTGTTCTCAATCTGTGTTTCGTGAAGGATACAGGAGGTGGAAATGATTCTGGTTGTTTTTTAGAAAGACATAGATAGTGTAAAACCTGTGTGCACAGTACTGCTGAGTCTCACAGATTCCTCATGATCCTTCACATTACACAGTGTTCTTAAAAGACTCAGTGGTCATTTCTGTGACGCACAGCTTTAAAAAATAGTAAAAGTCTAATGCCTGGGAAAGACTGGAGGATTCAAATGGTTAAAAAAAATCTTAAGCAAAAAAAAGCTCTCTCATTGTCTGACATCATAAACTCATGTGTCTAACCATGTGATTTTATTTCGGTTTGACAGAAATCTGGACCAGGAATTTTCAATGCTTAAAGTGCTAGGGCTGGTGGGAGGAAAGAGGCAACAGCGGAGGGGGAAGTTCTGGGCTTGGCTGAGTATGAAATGGGGTGAGGCAGCAACGACAGCACTATTCTGTAGAGGCTGAGCGAGCCTCCTTCTTAAATGCCCTTTTTCGAGCTTCCAGATATAAAAGGAATCTAGATTGCTGCTAAACAACCCATTCATTATTATGACAAGAAGGAGCACAACCGGTGCCCTCAACCTGCACGTGCCACTCTCATTTCTTTCCAGGTGTGGAAGAGTACCATCTCTCGCTGGAATGCTCTCAGCATTATGAAGCCTCTAAACTGGTTTTGACATCCCACACCAATATTTTAAGCATAAAGCTGCCGTGTGTCTCCTAACAAGTAGTTCTTTTTATATCTATTTAGCTGTAGCAGTTGCTATTCTTTTTGTGTTTAAAGTTGCTATAGCACATCTTGTTGCCCTGAGTATTTATCCCTTGATTTGGTTTCACAGCAAGCTATCTCACTTCTGTTTCCCACGCTCTGAATATTCATTTCTTGCTTTGAGCCAGAGGAGGATTATGCTCCAGTCAGGGATGTGCTTCTTTTTAGCATTTGAAATCTTTCCCATAAGTTCTTTATTTTGGCTCTTTTTATACGTGTCTTGCCTTAAAATCAGCTTTAGAATTTTCTTTGTGTTGGATCAAAAGCATAAGAATGGGCTATTGTTGTTTGCCTCTTGATATTAGCTGTGTTAAGGCCTTATTACATTTTCTGGAAGAAATATATTTCAATGCTACTGCAAACTTAAGTTCAATAAGTATGTCCTTCTACAAGGCGAAATTCTGAAACGGGGAAAAAACAGAACTGAATATTTGCTTTTCTAAGGATGCTCTTCTCTCCTTCCAATACTTCTGTAACACACACAGTCGTTAAATTTCCCTTTGGAGCCTGAGCAGGGCGGAGATGTTCGTGTGTCAGGGTCTTTACACAGCAGACTGTGCCCGCATGGGGAGAGTGGAGCCACTGCATCAGCCCTGGAGAGAGCGGCAGCCCTCAGCCCCGCTCAGCTGGCTCTGCTTCACAAAGCCCAGACGTTTTCCAGGAGATCATTCACGCTTGCTGTTAACATTATAATCGCAAAGCAAACTGTTTGTCTTACCATGGTGTATGTGTGTGCCACCTTCAGGAGCTCTGTGCAGCCCTGAGCGTCTCCGAAAGAACGAATCCCCAGGCAGTTGGAAGGGTGGAGCTGCTTCATGAGGAAGTTGCAGCACACCTCAATAACCTGGGACAGCTGGAGGAGACACGCTGCAGCTAGCAAACTTTCGATAGTGTCCTCCTTTAACTCTAGAATACCTGTGCAGTTTGCATATGGGGGGAAAAAACCAAAAGGTTTCAGTCATTTTCTGTGTCTTTACCACCTGAAACTTCCCACTTCCCGATTTTTTTACTCCTATGAAAAGCTTTTAAAAGAAGTGAAGCTTTTAAAATCTGTGATTCGCAGATTAATTTTCCTTTCTTGCTGAAGGATTCTTTAAAAATATGTTTTAACAGCCTTAAAGGATTTGGTGGGTTTTGAATACAACGATTGGAACAATTTTATTGGAGCTTTAACAGTATTAGTTCTGAATTTTTTTGTCTGAAAAAAGAAATAGTAAAATAGAAAGGTGTGATTAGAGAAAAGCCTCCCCTAAAATTCATGTATTAATTCATAAAAGTATCTACTGTACGTTTATATTACACACAAGAACTTCAGTGCCGAAAGCTAGGAAACGCCAGCAGTGTGTGCAGGAAGCCTGATTTATTCCATCATCTACTAGTGCACTTAAATTTTCAATTAAGTTACTAACATTTGGGTTTGTTTCTTTTCTATATACCTCAGAATAGTTACTGCATGTATATAGCAAAATTGGTACATGTTCCTGTAAATAGATATTGCCAGGTAATGCCTGAAAGCAAAGAGGGAATCCTGATTTCGCAAGCGAACGTGCACTTTCTCAGAGTCTGGGTTTGCTTTTGTAGTCTCGTGTGTGTTCTTTCACATGGCTTTTCACTAAGTAAATGAAAAGCGATGCAACTTAATCAGGTGGGGTGATTTTGCGATACATGAGGACAACAAGCAGCCCACTGCCCAGCTTCCTTGCCCTCGTACTAATCCATTTCCTCAGGTAATTTAGGCCAATTCAGTGCCACAATGTCACTGCACTAGAGATGCCGTGCAGCGTTCCCTCTCACCCCTGCGTTGGCCTCCTGTCTGTACCCACAAACAGGGTCTATTTTGTACCTAAAAGCTTATGTTTCCGACCTGGGTTGCGGATTGCTTAACTACCTCGAGATTTCTCTCTTTTTGCAATGGTCCAGACTTACAAAGTGTCTGACCTAGCAAGGGAAGAAGTCTCCTATTTTTCACGTTTATGCTAATGCCAATATAGTGAATAAAATGGAGTCTTTGCTTTACTTCGATCTTTAAATAAAACATTTTAAACCTTTAAAAAATACTGCAAAAATATTGACAGATGCCTGCGATACCTCATCCAACCTCCCCATCTCAATACTGAAACTGCGTTAGTTCATTCAAAAGCAAAAAACCTGATGTCCTGTGTGGGACATCAGATGACAAGGACCTAGTGAACAGTATTGATGATAGTGGTTAGCTGAGGGATGGACCAGTTTACAAGCCTTCATAAGTCTTCATAACTTCAGAGATGTGTTAATCTGGTCAGTCAATGCTGCTACTTCCTGGGGGAATAATTTTCCCCTTTTTGAGATACAGGCATTTCTTTTTGTCACTAGAACTGCACAGCTTAGTAGTGGAAAAGGGTTTTCCTTCTACCTTTCTGAGGGGAGCAGGTGCCATCTGCATTGAGAGTCTTGGGAA
>NW_010430166.1:103078-128039 GCF_000710305.1 Buceros rhinoceros silvestris
GAGCAGACTTCCAGCACCTGCACAGGTGCGAATGATCTGGATGTTTCTAACTGTAATATACACTAACAGGATTTGTCCCTGTTCGCTACAGAGCAGCAAAAGGGATTTCACAGTTCTCTGACTTGGTCTTTTTAGCTATTTGGTTCAGCTGTTTTGGATTCAGCAATACAGGTGTAGATGTTGAAAATGGGAGAAAATAAATGAGGGGGAAAATATATACAGCATTCTGGTATTAAAATAAGGTATTTAATTTTATTAAGATAAAAACTCTGTAATTTTTCATGAGAACATAAGGAAACCATTTTCAGAATGTGGTGGCACTTTCTTGTGGTAAAAGTTGCTCTACGCCAGGGTACGATCTCATTCCTGTTTTTTTCTCACTATCCTCCTCAAGAGCTTCAGTAAGTCACGCAACTGCCATCTAGGCAGACCATTTCTACCGCTGCCCATGACAGGAGGGTTCATAGTACACTCTTCTGTGTCACTACATGAGGTGGGATACAGGCAAAATAAGTTCTTCTCTTGTTAAAATTCTTTCAATAATACCTATATAGTCAGAGCAAGATGGTCAATAGGAAATTATATGTTAGCTTTTCTGCATATCTTGTAGAATAAGTTATATAAACTAGTAATATTTATTCATCCTCTCTAGAGAAAGGTTTACATCATGTATGCATGAGTCGCACATGTATTTTGGTGCTATATGAAACGGAAGAAATAACAATTACGTATACATTGGATAGATTTTATCTCTCTTTACAACAATGATGTTGGTAATGGAGGAGGAATTACCTGTGTAGGCATAGCGCACCAAGGCTTTCAGCGCATCAGGGTCCACCCCCTCCATCTTGATCTCCTCTTGCTTTGCTTCACGCACATCATTAGTAAACATTGCAGCAAAATAATCAGATGCTGCACTGAGAACCAACCTTGAAATAAAAGCGTTTTAGGAGGACTGGAAATTATTTCATAATCTCAATAACAAGCATGAAATTCAGTATTATTATACACTAAATTGTGGGTGCCATAGAAACATTGTCTTCAGCAGAGGATTCAAATCATAGAGCAGTAAGCAATAACGTTAAAAGGGTAATTAGTAATCTAATTTTCTCCCATAGTGCTCTTTGGGGCAGATTTTCTTCACTGATCTCCCTATAGTTTGGCAGTAGCAAGAAGGGAATCTGGACAATATCAATGGTTCATATTTTAATTTCACTCTATTTGAAATAATGAATATGAGAAGTTGATCACATCGTTTTATTCCATTGTTAGTCAATGTCCTAATTACAGCAGCCGTTCATTCATAATTAAGCAGGGTAGGCATATGCTGACAGAGCATTTGGACATTTCAGGCTCTGGGACGTGTACCTGTGAGCTGGAATCTTTTGGTCTCCAGCTATAAGAAGTACATCACACAGCTGCTTCTGCTGCAGATAGTTTTCCATTTTGCGGAAAGTTTGCTCTGCGTGGTTTGTCGACTGGAAATACTCATCTGAGCCGTTGGTGTTCATTCCAAGCAGCGAGCTGCTGGTGGTTGACAGCCTGCAAGGGAAGGCAGTGGGATGAGCGTGGTGTTGTAAATGCCAGTTAGTTCTTCAGACAACTTTTGTTCAAGGAGCAGTACAGAAATGTTTACAATGAGGTCTGGTCCTGGTCTTGCTGTGCCGCCTTCCGTTGGTTTCTGTTTGGTAGCTGCAGGTTTTCGTTTATAAGGCTGCCGATAAACTGCAGCTCTCCACAGCTAACTGGGCTGGGTGATGCCTCAGAGTTTTCTACCTCCTGTTGTGTCAGTGCTGCACTGTTTGCACAGCATTGATGTGATAAATGCAGCCTCCCAACCATCCACAAACAGAACACATAAAAACCATGCTTATTTTCCTGTGATACTAGTAGCTGAAATATCTTGTGGTATGAGATTTTGGACATTATGTGCCTTTAGGTCTTCTGTTTCTCTTCACACTTTGTACACTAAATGGAATGAATCAGAAGACAATTTGACGAGGACCATATAATTCTAGACAAATCACCAGCTGAAAGCTGAGGAAATCTGTATATCACCTTTTAGATAGCCTTTAGAATCTGAATGCAAATAATAAAGGCAAACTCATTTCTCTCCCTTTTCATGGAAACATACGTTGTAAATCTATCATTCTTACTCCAGAATTCTGTTAGTCCCGCTTATAAATACCCATACTATTTTTCTAAGACCTCCTTTCTCACTGTCTTTTAATACGGATTTTGTTGCAGATCGGAACGCCTTTTTGATATTTTCTTAGAAAAACATTCTTTGTACAGTCATGTTTTTAGTAAAATAGTAATGCATTTGTTGATATACACATATATTACATTCTTGAAAACGTTGCAATCTTCAGCAGTGTTTTAGTTAAAGATTGTTTTAGAAGAACACTTTCTCAGTTTAGTATCATATATTATTAAAATATTAAGCACCTGTTTTTTAAATTTCCAAGTCCAGCTAGGAAATGATGGCAGATGGCTGACTAAAATTAGTGGTTGTCTTTGATACCGTTAATGTATATTCATAAATGATTAAGAGAGATAAAATCTCTTGGTGAAATTAATGTATTAAATTTAGCGGGATATTGGATTATATTCACAATTGAACATCTAGTTCAGAAAAAATAGAAATAAAAATGAGTAAATCAGGTTGAATTAGTAATGTTATAGAAACTAGAGATAAGTTAGATTGTGCATTTTCAAAGATCATACCTCATTAAGTAGCTAATCAGAATTCAAGGGGAATAATTAGAAATCAAATTATAATGTAGTATTGAATGGCGACCTAGGAAAGTTTTCTGTCTCTGCAGTACAAGAAAGTTACTGTTTGACTGTGCTTTTCCAAATGGTACAGAACAAAATCACCGTTGGTGTGGCTGTCATGTGTCTGGGGTTTTCCAGACATACCCCTTTTTTCCCTCTGAAAATCTTCCTAGAGTTAGTTTCTGGGATTGCTGTACCGTGTTTATAGATGTTCCACAGCCCATTTGGAATGTGGCATCTCTGGGGCACTGGCGTGTCAAACCCCTTCGGATCCCCAGCGTATTTTGGGGTGGTTTTGTCTGGGGAAAAGGAGGCTGAGGGTAGACCTTACTGGTTTCTACAGCTACCTGGAGGGAGGTTGTGGTGAGGTGGGGGTCAGACTCTTTTTCTGTGTAACAAGTGACAGGATGAAAGGACACGGCCTCAATTTGTGCCGGGGGGAGATTTAGGTTGGACATCAGGAAGAACTTCTTTACAGAGAGGGTTGTGAGACGTTAGAACAGGCTGCCCAGGGAGGTGGTGGGGTCCCCATCCCTGGAGTTGTTTAACAGCCGTGTGGGTTTGGTGCTGAGGGACATGGTTTAGGGACCCTGGCAGTGCAGGGGGAACAGTTGGACTCGATGACCTTAAAGGTCTCTTCCAACCAGATGATTCCGTGATTCTGCGATTTGATGCCTTTCAGACGCACCAGAGCCCACTGCGTTCACTCAGACCTGGCCCCGCCAGGCTCACTGGATATGTAAGATCGTTTATGGTCTGTAGAGACACATTACTACCGGTGTAACTGAGGTGCATCAGCCTTGAGGTGTACGTATGTGTCATCGTACACATCAGCGAGCTGATGCATCTGAAATCCTCCAACGCGTGGTGTGTGTGCACGTGTGTTTCTGTCTGGCAGTCTCAGATCATACTGCTGACTGCAGACACCTCACGATACACCAAATCGGTGCCGTAAACTCTCAAAGCTTTCTTTTGAAGCTCTTTATTACAATTTCAAATGCGTTTTCTTCTCTTTTATTTTTTTAAAGAAAAAGGGGCAAATCAAGTTCACCTATACTGTGTTTCCTTTGTAGTTTACAGCTTACAAAAATTAATTTGTCTCAGCGAGTTTAATGGCCGTACTTTTTTATTTGTTTTCCTTCAATGCTTCACTGAAAATGAAGAAGCTGCAAAATTGGATTATATGCTCATTAGTTTTGCATCAGCTACTTGATGCCAAATTCATACTCAGTAATATTCATGTTTTGCTATTTACCTCTTAAGCTTTCTTTAATGTTTTTCAGAACTTCTTTCAAATTCTCAGATTCGCCCTATCCCCTCCAAGTATTGTGTTTAAGTATGTATTGCTCTGCACTTACCCTTGATGTTTGCAGAAGTCAACTGAGATAATACCCAACCATCCCTACTGCAAATGCACAGCACTCGTTTCTTGAAATCAGTGATTTCCTGTAGTGTGTGTACACTTGTAGCTAAAGTGATCATTTTTAAGGTGCAAATATTTACAAGGGACTTAATGTCTAATAATTTTTCCCAGTCCTGGTGCTTTTTTAAACATGTTTCGTAGCGTGACCTTTAACTACAGCAGAAATATCACTAACATAGTTAATTATTTCAAAGACAAAGGTCTTCAGAGACTGAAAAATACTTGAAGTGAAAAGAACTGCTCCATTAGCTTTGTTAACATTAGTATTCTAATTGCTGGTTTATCTCCCGCTGCTGGTTCAAAATGGTAGCTGTAGTATATTATGGAAGTGAAAAATTAAATTCAAAGATAAATATTTAGACATCGTCCTTAGTGTACAATTGCCACTGCAGAGAACACAAGAGCTGACCTTCAGAATATAGACTGGGAATCAGTGAACTAAAGACGACAGAGATTAAAGCATCTGAAAGAAAGTAGTCAATAAAAATATCCTTGAGACTGGTGCTTTTGTATTGAATTATATCAGGGGGTGCTGTGGACTGTAATACACAGGCAAGATAGCTGCTAGTGTGGATGTCTACCTGTCATATCTCGTTCTGTGTGGTTTGGGTTGATGTGGTGAGAATACCCCGTTAAGAGAACTCGAGGTTTATGTGAACCCACTCAGAAACAACCAAGGAATTCATTTGCCACTGAGTCAGGAGGGAAAATTGTCAATGAGCTGTTCCAAAGAATCAGAAACCCAAACTGCTTAGTGTCATCCTTGCCGTGGTGTTCACTAGGATGCCGTGTTGTGTTAACACCATTAGCATTCGTAATAATGGCTTAAGAACATGGATAAGCCTAGAGAGAGCAGAGATAAATCTGTATTTAAATGATTTCAAAGCAGCTGAGCTCTGTGAATTTCATCTTGGGTAGAGAGCCAAGCGAAATGCTTTCAGTGTTTTTCTGTAAGGATTTGTGAAGGATAGTGAAAATACGGTTCCATTTTGAAAAAGAAGAAACATGAATTTTTTAGGCAATATAAACTGAAAACTTGCAGAAATAATCAAAAAGCATTAAGCCTTTGGATGCTAACGAGGAGGTAAATACCAGCCAGCACGGCTGTTCAGAATGAATCATATCCTAACAGTTCTATTATTTTTTCTGACAACATAACAAAGCTTCCTGGGAGAAAAACATTAGTTGTCAGAAGTCATCTTGACTGGTGGATGACTTCTGACGCTGTTTCGCGTGACATTTTTAAAAGCCAGCCAGGATGGCATGTTTTAAGTGTAATGAACAACTTCTGTAGCTATGCTTGAAATTTATCAGGAGGTGCTTTCAAAGGCAGATGATGTTCTGAACGCGTTCCGGGCAAACTCTGCTTCTGATGCTGCCCAGTATTTTTATTTACAGAAAGCATATGGTAGGAACAGGGTTTAATTTTTACATTGCTAACTTTTGGGGACAGAATTTAAAATCAGAGAGCCATCTTTGTCCTTGTCCTTATTGAAATTTAGGCTAATTTTTACTTTTCAGAGGTGAGAGTAGTTACCTGTATGAAACAGGTAACCCGTATGAATGGCAGTTGAGGTAACAGCTGGATTTTGCTGGACCTCAGACAAGATGCCTGACTCAAAAATGGTGTTGTGAAGGTAAAATTTTACTTTTTCTTTGGTCAGCATAATTGAGTTTTGTGATTCATTCCAAGCCTACAGTTCTTTAAATTTTATAATTACGTTAAAATTATTTTCTGTCTTCATAAAGTACTCTTTGTAATCAGCACCACACTCTTCATTAATCAATATATAAAGGATAAATTCAATTTTTCTCATTATTTAATCAGAACGTAATGAAACATAAATGTCATTTGTTTGTCATGTCCTTTTTAAAATTCAGTATGGTCTTAAAGTGGTATATTAGGTATGACCAGCAAGTAAAGCTGATGATAAGGAAGCTTAGAAGCATAATATTGCCTGAAAATCGGGTGACGAAATGCAGTGTTTTAATGTTGTTCTCAAAAAGGCTGTTACTTATGTTTTTATGGTGACCACTCCTCTTTTGGCTATTTGTTGAATGTACCTATTTAACCTGCTCTAATATTTGTGGACTTCGGCTTAATCAAGTAACAGGTCAGTTATGGGTGTCACAGATTTAGGTTTTGGAGCACCTTAGCCCGCACTGTAAATCATACCAGCTGTCAGCAGCAAACTGGATACCAGTTAGAGACAACAGACATCCAAAGGACTTTATCGCAGCTGAAAGCATCAGTGTGACCTCAGCACTGTGGTGCTCTGTATGTGCTTTAGCAGTGACAAGGCAGGAGACAAAACTGCAACTTCATCAATTCAGGGTGTTTGTGCAGCAATATTTACAAGGCAACTCATCAATTTTTTTTTCCTCTCCTTTGTTTCTGCTTATTCAAGAAAACTGCAGCAGCCCCTGCGTAGGCAGAGTCTCCCCTATGCAGCTGTTGGAGCTCTGACCCTCTGCCTGTCGGGCAATGTCGTGGGGTTGGAGGTTGAGAGATGCTGGTTTCCTCCCTGTAATTATAGGACTGAAGCATCTGTTAGAGATAAAACACCTCAGCTGGCTGAGAAATGAGACACATATTTCAGTTAAAAAGCCGTTTCTGAACACAGATAAAATAATGATAGAGTCGATGTGCCTGTTCTAATTGCTTGCTGATAGAATTACACCACATCAGTAACTGTCCCAACCTCTGCCTTAGAATTTTGACTGCAATTGTCACCTTCATTATTTATTCTTTGTAAATGTAGCAATACAAGGTTGTGTTGAAGATTTTAGGGTATGGGTAAAACCTTTGATCCAAGAGAGCATGGAAAATTGTGCTATATGTTAATGACTGCTGAAGCAGTAACTTTAACATGGGGTAGTAACAATGACAGAAAATGATGTAGCAAATAAAGAAATAAGCACCTGAAATGTCTATTTAAGGTAACGGAGAGACTGCTGACTTCTTTAAACTGACACTTCCTTTAGAACTTGGAGCTCTTGAAACTGCCTGGTTTTAATAATTTTTTATTGCTAGTAATAACGTAAACCTGCCAGTTTTCTCAGTTGGCATTCGTTACGGTAACGTTTCCCATTTGGGATTACAAGAGTGCATGTCATTAAACTCGGGAGCTTCAGCAAACCACGGAAAGTTCTGTAGCTGAATTGAGTTTTGTTCTTCCCCCCCAGACATGCTAATGCACAGATGAATGCCATTACGATGCGTATCAGGATGAATTTGGGTTATGATATTTTGCGTTCCCCTGTGCATAGAAAGCACGAACCTGGTGGGGCAGTTCCAACGTAAAACAGGCTGGAAATAAACTGCAGAGCCCCTGAGCACTGTGCAGCTCTTTCTGCTTTCTGTCAGCTGTGGCCACATCATGATTTCATCTTACAAAGAGGGGTAGATCAAACACACTCCCCAGTAAGCGGTTCTCCTTTGGAAATTCTGTGCTTTGTTTTTAACAGAGAAGGTTAATCACCAAATTGTTTTCCAGGTTCACTGCAGTGCAGATTGTTCTTATTAGCATGTGTACTCCCTCAGCTGTTGACCTTTTGCTGCTAGGAAGACAGTTTGTTGAAAGCCTCATGCATTCCTCTATTGGTATCTTGTGCCTACAGTAGAGTTTTGTGCTTGCTGTTAGCTTTATGCAGACATGGGATAAGTGTATGTACACAGAAAGCAGTTTCTGCAATTTATTACTGTGTAAAAGCACAGTAAGATCTGGTCTAGATCTTCTTTGGTTGCACTATAGTAATTTGTGAAACATTTTGTTTAACTGCTGAAGACAAACATTAAAAAATTTCACTATTATATTAATCCATTTTCAAGAGTCACTATATGGGTTGAGTTTTGGGCTCAACTTTGAAAATTGCTCAGCAATTACTGCAGACCCATTCACAAATTTCAAGAGGCTTTAAAACCAGGCGTCAGCTGGCCCTCCACTTCTCATAGGTTCAAGTGGTCATGGAGCAAGAACTATGGTCCTCTGTGGCTCTGCATGCAGTGCCCTGCAGTGCCTTCCCAAAAGCACTCTGGGAGGTAGAGCAGCGCAACTGGAGTAAGATCCACGGCTGAGACAGCTGCCCGAAGGGTGTCAGCTGAACAAAGAGATTTCTAGTGAATGGGTTTGGATTGTAGAATTCACTAAAAGATCTGTAGGAACAATAATCAGCAGATCTTCCTTCTGATACTTGATGGTCATTGGATTACTCAATATAACTAGGGACTTAATCATAGCGACCCGTCAGCGTTAGAATTTGTAATGTAGTAGGAGTTTTCAATTTAAATAATGATTCTCTTCCTGATTCAGACTAATCTGAATATGAAACTTTACTACAAACATTATAATGGCTTGACTTAAGAACGCTTATTTCCATAGCATGAGATACTTTCTTAAATTGGAGCTCTACCAAGATCTAATCAGTCTGGAGAGCACACTGCCTGCACACCCATGAGTGGTTTGTTATAACAGATACATGTCTGTATTCAGCGACGAAGCAAGAGTCTCAGAGAAATCACTCAAATTAATGCCGTCTTAAATCACAATTCAAGAACATTATTCTCCGCGAGAATTAGCATTCTATTCATTTACATTATGTCATAGAGAATACTAACTAATGGAACTTTTCGGGTGACAAGGTAGGAGTGCATATATTACCACCTGAAAATTAACCATTGTTCTGAGAACACCAAATGTAGCGGGGGATGCTTACCTCAAATACCCTTTTTTCTCAGTGCGAGAGTTCACTTTTTACTCTCTCTTTGCATGTATATAAAACCTCTCATCTTTTATTACATAGATAACTTGTAACCTCAAAATACCTACTCCAAAGGAACTGCTGAAAATCAGAATTAATCAGATGTAAAGTCTGCACGATATTCCTTTATGACTACCTTGGTATTTAACACAGGTTAGGCAGATGCCATAGTGGGATAAGAAAATTGCAGAAACCAATTCTTAGTCATTGTACGTTTACCCTGCGAGCCTTGATATAATGTAAACTATCAGGAGTATTTCATTGTCTTGATTGACACGGACTCCAACAAGAAGCGTTCTGCGATCGTCACTGCAATACGTGATTTCTAATCTAACGTGAATAGTACGTGATTTTGTTGGAGGAAGATTAGAAGTCAGGAAGGAGGAATTCAGTGTGGCTCACTGCTACTTGCACAACTTTCTAGTGGCTAGTGATAATATTGTTAGATAATTTAATATCATCCTTTTACAGAACAAAATATGATGTGACCAGAAGGCACAACAGAGCATTATCTCAAGCTGTCAAAATGTACAAGCAAAAAGGAATGACTAAATGCTGGACACGAGCTTCTGGCATTTTGATTTAGAGGACACGCAAAATAAAATTCTAGCCAATGGCAAAAAGGGTTTGTTTTAAATCCGAGCATGACTATTACCAGGTGAAAGTCAGTCAGTTCCTGTTTCTTACTTCATTAAGCACCTTCCAGAAAGAGTCCTGCAGAAAGAGATCATGGGGAAGACGATGTGCTTTACGCTTTCCCCTTTCACGGTTGTTGGCAAAAGGGGAGCTTGGGAGATTAAAGTATAAGAAAAAAAACCAATGGGAGGTGGTTCCATCTCCAGTGAACAGAATTTTGAAAGAGAGTAACAGTCTCAACAGCAAATATCCTTGCCCTTATCACTTTCAGCCTTGCAGCTAATCGCATATGGATGCTGCTGTGAGATTTCTAAAGACATCTTGATTTATGAAAACTCAAACCACCCCCATAATTCCTAAATCCTTGCTTCTCACTTCTTCTCTGTACTTTGTCAAAGGCAAAGCCTATTCTTGTGCTTGCCGTGACCATTTAATTTTTTGCATCTCTTTCTTTTCTACTTTTATCTGCTTGGATTCTAACTCAGCAATACCAAGATGATGTTTCATTGAAATGAGGAAAACACTTTAATTATCACTTTGCTATCTGTGATGCTTCCCCAGTCGTGTAAAATTCTATGGTCTTGTTCCCAAATATCTCCTGCCTGATTCAGCTGATGTCCTGGATACCTGATTCAAAGCTAAACACGACTGCAATGGAAAAAAAAATGTGTGATTTTTAACCTATTTAGCCAGTGCACCCCACCATAATTACAGATGTATTAGAAAAGGGTGAGAGAGAGAAAGTGCGTATGGGTATAGTCAGCTTCACAGATAAAGAGCAGGCTTGAGAGGCACACTGAAGTTTTCTATTCTGTAAAGATTTGTAGCTACATAATTTTATCCGTGGTTAATTCTTCCCTTTTTAAATTGTGGTGTTATTCCCTGAGACGTTTTCCTCTGTTACAGCCAAATATCTCTACATGTTCGTGTGTACAGATATGCTGATGCTGAAGAATTCTCCAGCTAGTTGTTATCTTCTGGTTTTCTGCGTCAGAAAAAGTAACTCAGACCGAGGTCTAGAAAAGTTTTGAAATAACTTCACTTGCTGTATTCACATCTGGCTCAACTGAGTAGATGGGCTTTAAAGTCGTACAATAAAACCAGCATACACTGAATACCCTTCCATGTACGCTTGAAGGAAATGTTAGTATTATAAATTACGTAGACTACTACTGTGCTTTATCTGCTGCTCTTACCCTGGATCACCAGCTTTCACTTCTTTAATATCTGAGAATTATCTCAGTATTCAGTATTGTGGGTGATTTTGCTAACGTCAGAAATTAATGTCCACCAAGCATCCAGTGTGCTTGCTCAGAAAAGTGGGGGCTTGAGACAGCACCTTCTTGAGGAAGCCTCTGTTTGTGAGTCCATAACATCCTTGTGAGATAGAGAGAATCGTCTTTGTAACCTTTACAGATAGGCTGTTAGGTCTACTTTCATTTGACAGTATCAAGTGTATTTAATCTATTTCTGACAACGTGTCTTAAGAAACCCTGTGCTCTTGATGTCATTGATGCCTTGGCATTTATCCTGCTCTAACAAGCCAGGGTCTGTTTCAACCTCAGCTCACTGTAATTGAATTGGAATAAAACCAGGAAATCTACATAAAAGTAGGATATGAAATCAAAAGAAAAATAAAGAAAGGCTAAAAGGTACAAATGGAATGATACGAACAGCGGAAAATATTGCTTACAGTATTATTATGACAGATTTTTTCCTGCAGTGCCTGTATTATTCCTATTCTGGGCTGGATAGAGGCAAAATCACGTTATAATGTAATATTACAAAAAATAACAGAGCAATTTTATCATGTTTATTCAATAAAATATGTATTACAACTTTTTCTGAGGTTGTAATATAACGATAGCTAAATGAAGCATGTGATATGTGATCATATCTAATCTTGATAGGAAAAACAACTCTGCCTCTAGATTCCTTTTTTTGCCTCCTGAAGAAGGAGTTTATTATTTAGGTAGCTTGTAATCTGTATGCTTCAGTGAAAATATGCTGCAAGCTAAGCCTTAAGGACTGCTCACCAGGTCGTGCAGTCTCCATTCGTAGAGGTTTTCAAGACCTGGCTGGATGAAGCCCAGAGCAACCTGGGCTGATCTCACAACTGACCCTGCTTTGAGCAGGGATTGGGCTAGAGACCTCCTGAGATCCCTTCCAGCCCACGTTACCCTGTGATCTTACAATCCTGTGACTCCTGGTAATTTAAAAAAACTGGAAAGAGATAATACACTTAACAAGGATTTCAGCTGGAGGGTAAAAAGGCTTTAAGTAGATTAAGGTAAACACTTATCTGTTACCATCTAAATGTTTTAAGGTTGTCCTGAAAGCATCGATGCTCCTCTGGAAATTATTATGGTCTGTTATGATAGTTTGGAAAGTTGCTCAGTTACTCACACAGTTTTCTCCTATGGCTATAGAAAATCGCTATTAGTTGCTTAATCTTTGTGCATGTTCTACTGTGTTGCTGCTGACCATGTTTCCACCGGTGAGAAAATCAAATGAGAGCTAGTAAAATGTTTTAAGGGCAGGTCAGCCTTTCCTGCTCACCTTGTGCTGGACACTGTCTGCTGAATGCTGGTTTATTGCATAAAATTGATGTTCCCACCAAATTCAATATGAAACTTCATGTATTAAATTCAACAGACAGTGCTGAAACTGTATTTGAGTTCCTTCTGGGTCAGGAACTTTTTTTGGAGAGGTCTGAACTTTCTGTCTTGCCATGAGTGTGGATCACCTTAATATATTGCAAGTCTTTCCTCCAAATAATCTACATTAGAAATTTGTCTTTCATTTGGGAGAGAGCATTTGGAGCATAGGAAAAAAGAAAAGATCTCAGCAACAGTTTACAGAATAAAGAAGTAACTGATAAGTAAGTTAGGAGTCTAGAGATTAGAAATTTCCTGTTTCAGTTATTTTGTTCTCCAAAATTATATTAAAATATGAATAAAATAAAATATTGAAAGCTGCTTATTAGAAAAGGGCAACATTTGTGGGTTTTACCATCAACTGATTGATGAAATGTCACAGTGGTAGCCAGTAGAAGTGAAATAACAGCTTTTCACTTAATGGCTTGACATATAGGCAGCAAAAAATAATGTTTTACCAACTGTAGAGACTTAAAAGAAAAGAACTTGTGAAAATTCAAAGGTATCAATCCAGATGTATTGTTTAAAATCTATAAGGTAATAATTCCAGATTCTAGATGAAGAATAAAAGCTCGATAGCTTGCTAGGAAACCTATCAGAGCTTTCTTGCTCCACTGAACAGGCCAAACTGTCCTTCAGGTCCTGACTTTTTCCTCTTACTCACTGTATTAAGTTCAGGTTCAAATTCACTGCAACACTGAGTGAAAAAAGCCTGATGAAACTTTGCACAGCTGACTAGTATTGAGCTACCTATTGAATGAGGAAATAAGAGGCACATATGAGCTCTGCTGCTTTGTGGCATCCCATGGGAGCATCATGCAGAGCCACTTTATTGGCACGTTGTAGCATCAAGTTGCACTAAATTTCTTATATAGATGAGTTGGGAATCCTTTAAGTGAATGAAAAAAACACATTAAGCCAAAAAATTAGTCCTGACTTACAACCTTCCTGTGCTTTTCTCACTGCTTTGTTGTGTTCTGATTGAGCGGTCTGGCTCCTGTGTGATCGCAACACCGTAACGTCCCAGGAACCTGTCTTAGGCTGCTTGTAAATCCGCTATGACAAGCTGTATCAAGGGACTGCACTGGCTGTACTGCTGGATGACTTTACTAGGTCAAGCATCTCAGACAGAAAGATCAAAGGTCCATCCTAAGCCACTGTACTAGCCCACAGAAGCAGGGTGGGGGTGGTAAGTAGTGGTGTGGGAGGGAATTTCTGGCTTTACGTGCAGTTTTCTGTAAACGGAGTGACCTGTGGATAGACTGGAGGCAATCTTCTGTGAACATCCTCTGTGAGGCAGTCACGGAAATCATGACTTACAACAAGCATTTTAGTCTTTAAATGTTTTATACAGATATTTAGAAGACATCTAAAAGATAATTATTACATATGGTTTAACACTCTTGATACAATCGTAGTTCAGTGTTTACCTGTGTTGTGAATTGCACCTCATGACCCCGAAATCTGTAGTTGCGATTCCAAAATAACGGATGCTTTTTATTACTCCTATTAAATTACTACGTAGCAAGAGTTAATTTCTGCATCTAAACCTCTTCTGGTACTGCTAAAGCCCTACAAATCTCTAACCCGCTGTCTCTTTCTAATATTGCCCTCTGGTTTGTAAGTAACAGTATGGCTTGTGAGTAGGCAGCGTTGGCAGGTTTTGGTTCTACAGTTACTAATGTTTGTTTAGATCAATATATATCCATTAGAAACATAACTTCATACTGTGGGACAACATATTCTTTGTTTAGAAATTATCTTTGTTCTCTTCTTTATCAGCAAGCATGGTTCTGGTTTACTGAATAAAAGCAAGTCAAGTGTCTTTAATTAAGGGGTACCTTTGGTAGTGCATGCATAGACAGCCTTAATTTTTAGCTTTCTAAAAATATTTTCTTAAAAATCGTTTCCTGATGTCTCTCTTTATTTTGTTGATGAGGGTTCAAGCTACAAATCATTGTTAAATTGTAAGTAAAACTTAAAGGCCTTAGAAGTTTAGTACTCAAAATTCTTGGCTCCTGGCATCCCATAAGGTCCAATAATAAAACTCTCTGAAGCTGGTTCCTGATCCTGCAGCTTACTCGTAAGACCAGTTACATACCTATTATGGGACCTGCATGTACAGTGTCCCCAGAGTGTGATTCTCCACAGATTTGCAGGTCTGTCCTGCACAGGGGTTATAATTCATATAGCTGAATTCACAAAATGTTTTAGTCTGGAGAAAAGGAGGCTCAGGGGAGACCTTATCACACTCTACAACTACCTTAAAGGAGGTTGTAGCGAGGTGAGGGTCAGTCTGTTCTCCAAAGTAACAAGTAACAGTATGAGAGGAAATGGCTCCAGTTGCGCCAGGGGAGGTTTAGGCTGGATGTCAGGAAAAATGTGTTTACAGAAAGGGTTGTAAAGCCCTGAAACAGACTGCGTGGAGCAGGTGTATGATATGTTTTGGCAAGTCGCATCTGCCCTAGGATCAAACGGGAGGGCCAGAAATGGCATCACCTGAGCTGGTCTTTCTCCTTGCGTTTTCATTACCTATATGGCAAAGGGAAATCTTTTCCTTTAAATAGATGGGTATCTAAAGCAGGAACCCAAACGGATCAAAACTGAAGGAAATGTTGGAACAAATCTCCTCAGCCTGGAAACAGAGGTTTTTAATGACAAAGCTTTGGTTTATCACTGGGGTCGTGGTAAAAATGCAAAGAACTCACTGCCACCAAAGATGTAGAACATGACTAAGGTAAAATTACAGAGGTGTGTTGGTCTGCGCGTGTGTATATGTGCACCTCTCTTTCTTCGCATTCTGAAACGTTCTGAAATGGTATGACATGGAGCCACAGAGCTTTCCTGAGCATCTGTGCTAAATGAACACTGGAGGTTTCCCTGGCAACGCAAACCATATGTAATAGCTTAAAATAGCTTTTCTCCAACTCCTAGGATTTCTTAGTGGATTGCTCACGATTTCCATTTAAATCAAGGTATATTTGCCCAGTTCAAAAAGGTTCTTCGTTTTCTCTCAACTTCTATTAAAATGAACAGGCTTTGAAAACACTCATTTCTTGCAAGAATGCCCCCCCTCCTCTTGACTTCTAATTTATCAGGTAAACTGAAGCATAGCAAGTGGTGGCAGTGGCCATCCACTTAATCAAATGTATTCCCTCTGCTGGCTGTTCAGAACATTTAATGAGAAGCGTATTGGTGGTCTCTACTGCTTCTTGTAACAAGAAACTTAAATTAGTGGACTTTGGGGTTTGTGCTGTTATTGTCATGAGAAGATAAACTATGGGACTATACAGGACCATGCATCAACGGTTCTGCACCTGCACTCTGCTTTGCAACTTAGTAGCAGTTTTCAGGCAAATGCTGGTATTTGAAAACACAGGTCAGCTCTTACTGTGTCCCTAGGAAAACGGGTATCAAATGCTACCTTTAACATGAGTAAACTCTGGTACCAAGAGGCAAAGTGGTATCTTTATGTCAGGAGTGAGCAACGCATCTGAGACATAACTTGTGGATATTGATTTTCAGATCCTATTGCACGTAGTCATGGAGTCATACATTTAAAAAGAAGCTGGCTGGGAGAGCTTGAATTTGATTAAATCAAATGTTAGTATACAGGTAGGATATCTAGATTCTTGTCCAAGAATTTCAAAATACATATACATAGCAAAACCGAAGAAAGAACCAGCTATCAGACATTGTTTTATTTTCCAATAAATATGTTTGTTTAGCCTAAATGGGTTTTAGCCGAGAAAAATCTTTAAATCCTGTACTTTTCACGTGCAGTTTCATTTCTAAATCAGGCAGCCTCGCGCAAGGGTGGAATGCAGCATGAGAATACTGTGCATATTTCCTGGCAAAACAATTTAACTGAAGTCATTCAGACACCATGCCATATATATTTAGATGCCATACCATATATTTCAACCGCAAATGAAGTAACAGCTACAGGTAGGGTGTTCCTTTGAGTATCTTTAGTTATCCTTCTTGTAACCTTTTAGTGAACTTCTAGACAGGCTTTTAGTGGAATACCCTGACCTATGGTAGAGAATGGAAACAGTTCCTAGGATGAAGTGAAAGCTGTTTTATCCTGATGATTATTGGATGGGCAGAGTTGTTGGAAAGAGCCAGGCTCTAAAGTCTGCATCTGTTTGTTATTTGATTGGCTTTGCATTGAGATTTGACTACAGTTTCACTGGAAAAGGAGAGAAGGGGGTGGACTGGTGCAGATTTGCTGTCAGAGCTGTGTGGGAAGTTCTCGTGCCAGTGTATCTGATGATACAGTCACTGAGGTTGAGTCTGATTTCACAGAGGAGGGAATTCTGTTACAGCTTTATTTTAGAGATTATTCTTAAAGGCTTTTTTTCCTGTACTTACCTTACGGTCTTCCTGTGAATCCCAGCTTCATTTTTGTATTCATTTAGCCTGCCTGCCTACAGGTATGCCATACACAAGCCACGTTCAGTGTCTTACCACCTCATATGGTCATTCTCTAAATATAGTATCGTTATTTTATTCTAGCAGAATGAAAGGAGCTGACCTCTGTTGGTATATACTGGGCTAACTTGGCTGTTTGACTACAACAAATCCCTTTGCTTCTTCAGATGTGAACGATTTCAGTAATGTTCCTCATTACACTATTTCAAATAGTTCAGAGTCAACAATTCAGACACAAATCAACAGTGAAAATAAATTGATCAGTTTTTTTCAGGACACTGTCTAGCTCGCACCTTCAAATCAAGCAAATTCTCTCCCCCTTTCCCAAGAATGCTTCAACCACCATATGAATTCCTGTTGATTTTGCAATTGGTTATGTTCAGTATGTCTGTAAAAGCTGCTCTGCATTGGTCGCATGTGGTTAATCATCTCCTTAACTTTTCTGAGACATTAAGAATTGATTTTAAGAACAGTAATAACTCTTTAAAAAGTAATTTAACAGCTGTCTTTGCTGCTGAGAGCAAGCTGTATGGAGTGGAAATGAGAAGGTAATTGAATCATAAAGAAATTATTTTGAAATTAATAGATTTGTCCTAGTTTGTTAAATTACTATTAAATGGTATTTTTTTCCCTTGCCTATCATAATTCATCTTTGAAAACTATGCGTGTTAAACATAAGCCTGCAAAATATCCTGTATTTTTAGTAAGCCATGTTATTTGTCATTATAGCCTTCTTGGTGGGAGGACAGGCTAGACTTGATGACATCTGGCCTAAATTATTCCATGATTCTATTCATGCAGCTTGGAAAAAAATAATCTTTGAATAGATACCACTCCTTCCACAGGTTAAATATAAAATTAATTTCAAATTTGAAAGCAACTTCTTCCTTTATTTTTTAATAACGGTTTCAACCCACTTTAATTTCACATACTGCTTGCCTTTTCAAGTTCCTCATAAGATGTCATAGGAGAAAGTAGGAATAAAATCTCCTGAGGATGCCTTTGAGACATATCGATTCTAATTTCTGTACCAAGAGCTCCTGTATGAGGCAACAGCATTTCTTCAGTCAGAATGTCCTCATGGCTTACTGTTCACTGTGTCCACACATTGCCTGTTCCTCCTCGTGAATTACGGACTTCTGAGAAAAAGGTAATTCTCCTCCTAGATGTCAGTCCTGCATCAGGTGCCACTTACTATAACTTCGCAGATTTTCTACACTTAACAAATATTAGATATCAAAGGTGCTATGCATTTGTTCAGTCCATAAGTAAAGCTGAAGTCATCTCTGGCACTAGCAGATGCAGCATCTCAGTGATGCCATTGGGGTGGGGTGTACTTCAACCGTCATTGCCCAGAATATCAGCCTCCCTCCTCTGCTGCAAACTGCTCTTCCAGCGTACAAAAGCACTGAAAGGCCACATGAGCTGTTCAAACATCACTTCTGGGAGGAGATCAGCTACAGTACCTTAAATAAACCATTTCAAATATCTCCATTTTCAAATTCATATTTTGACCTTTAGTTAAAGGTCACCTTTAGAAGGCAGTTTTTGCTTGTCCCAGAGGTAGCAAAGGTGCATTTTGGTTACCCGTAGATGGACATAAAATCATCTTTTTAAAATGCTGAAGTATATGAGTACCAAAGAAACTGCAAGATTCTCCACAAGACAGAAGCGTAATTTCTTTTCCTAGCTCTTACTTCTTGCCAAATTCTGCAGTATAAAAGTAATATTATTTCTAGGCACTTAGAAATAAGAGAGAAGACTAAAAGCAAGAATCAATCAATAAAAACATGTCAAAGTGAAGTCCTTCGTTAACAGGTTGTGGTAGGCACTATGGAGAGCAGAAAAGTAGTAGATGTCATTTGTATCTTGGGCATGAGAATATTGACACTGTCTCCTCAAATAGCACTAAGTTCAACCTGAAGTACTGCTTGGAGCAAACCATTATGGAATGGGTGCAAAACTGATTTGAAAGCAATTATCAATGGTTCACTGATTAATAGGAAGCTAAATCAAACTGGGTAACTAAGGAACTTTCCACTAAAGTTCCAGTCTGACTTTTCATAAGTTTTCTAAATGATTTGAAGGGAAGAGGAAATAAAGAGAAAGTTTTGATAGGAACTTTATTGCAATTTAAGATCAAGCCAAGCTGAGAAGAGCTGCAAGTATATTGGAGCATAGGATCAAAACTGAAGTAAATCAGGGACATTAAAAAGGATCAGAACTGAAAACTAACTTACCAAATTGGAGACTATCTGATAAACATAAGATGGAATTTACTTGTGCCAAAGTACTACATTTAGGCACAAATAACTGCAAAAATATACAGATGGCTGGGGAACAGGTCTTTGGTACAGAGTCGGGAGTTTCACGTGAATCACAAGCCAGGTATGAGAAATAGCACCGTGTTGTTGACAGACAAACCCACTGAGCAGGATATTCAAACAGTTTTTTAGTCAGACTGACGTGTAAGTAATCCTGCCCTCTACACTTGAATTGTCAGGCTTTAACCAGAACAAATCCAGTTGCACACAGTAGTGCAAGTACAGACATGCTGGAGAAAGTCGGGCGAGCAATGAAAATTATCATAGTTGTCTAGAACAGGACTTCTGAAGAAAAGATTGTAATTGCAGCTTTTTCTAGACTTATAGCAATTTTCAAACGTATAAACCAGTGCTGTAAAGAATAGTGTGGAAATAAGAATAATAAGGGGAGCGATATGCTGTCTATATCCACGGGGGAAAGAGCAAGGAAATAATCAGCTTAAATTGTACTATAGATAACCAAGGAAGCACCTAAATATAGTTGATCCAACTTTGTCATGGGGGGATTGACATGGCGTCTGATGAGATGTCCAGTGTTCTTCATTATGTTTGCAAACCTTTTGTTTGTTAAAGTTAAGGTTTTTGAAAACTGTTTTCAAAACGTTGAAAGTTCAGTGAAAATAAAATTGGAGCAGTTTTGTTTTCAGTTAAAAATAAAGGCTGCAGCTATGTGAGATTAGGAATAATCATTTCTAAACTTTTCCCTTAGACATCAGAGATGATTCATGAAAGTGAATTCTTACTCTTGAGGGGGAAATAGTGTCATGATTTACTATGAAGGCAGCGTTTCATCATCTTCTCTGGAAAGGACATATCGTAGTCCTTCCGTTTACTGGATGCCTTGTTCTCATGCATTGGTGGTAGAACTCTGTTTAGATACCCCCGACTGTACTCTTAATGCCAAACCCCCTCTCAATCTGGTTTGACCACTGGTTTCATAGAATAATTCACGAGTTCCATTTTCTCCAGGAGAATTATCACCTGTCTTCTATTTTGGAGATGATCTTTCGTGATGAAAAATTAAGCAGACATCATTCCAGTGAATATCTGTTACAAACTTCAGAGGGCACAGTGAATGTGTAGTGTAATGGCTCCCCCAGAAAAGTGCTCAGTAGAAGGCAGCATGCCAGCCCATGTCCTTGATCCGTGCCTCAAGAGCTAACCAAAAAATTGCATCATATGTGCAAGAAATAGGGGTCAAGCACTGCCCATTGATTTATTCATTTCCACCTGTTCAATATCTTCTGGGATACTGCAACAATTAGAGGGGCTTTTTTTTCTCACCGTTCTGGAATGTGAGCCAAAATCTTGACTCTATTATTTGCTACTGGAAACAAAAACACAACTCCAGGGAAAACCCCTTGATAATATCTGAAATAGCCATATATATGTGTGTATATGTATATGTCACAGACAGTAAGGGAAATGGTCTGTTGGTTATTTCTATATGGCTGACAAAAAACCAACAGTAAAATTGAGTTTTAATCTCAAAATGAATTATCAAAATAACTGAACATTATAAATAGTCACTCCAGAAAATGCTTTGCCTCCTTTAAGAGGATATTCTTCCCAGTTATCTGTCACCACGTACATCAGTACTGACTGCTTGGATTATGACATCAAAAGATTCTGTTGAAGTTAATTAGAAGTATATTTTGTCTTTGAAATTAGAAAGCATGTGTCTTCAGCAAATCGAAGATTTGTCAACTGCACTAGAGTTTGTCAGCAATTTTTCAGCCATATAAACAGAAAAAACATATGAATGAATGCTACATTCGTTATTGAAATCTACCTGCCTCTGGGCAACAAGGAACAGGGGCAGGCACGTGCTTTACTAGCACGTGTGGTCTTCAAGAGTGTATTTATGGAATCTTAACATATCTCCTAGCAAGTGTGCATCAGCTGATGTGGCAATGTAGCATAACGTTCGTCAATACTAGGGATAGCACTCATGTTGAAAGGTCAGTGCAGTCATGGCTGTGAGTCCAACTTTATCAAGGGGAATAATCAAGGTAATTCAATATCATGGAGTCTTCTTATGAGAGGGTATCAGTGCTTTGTTGGTTTGTGTGTGTCCATGTGTTGCACATGAGCAAAGTTTTTGTCAACTGTCAAACACTATCTAGCAATCAAATCCTCCAAGTTTTTGCTGATGTCTCTGGACCGCTGAGGATCACTTTCTTTGAAAGAAATGGATCCGCTTCAAGGTTTCCCTGACAGAGGAACCTGACCTCGAAAGATTCCAGACAGTTAGCGGAGATCAGAGATGATCATCAATGAGCTATAGTGCACAAAACTCCACAACCATGCCTTCTGAACCAGAAGCAACTCATAGTTTATCTATCATGCGGTCCCTCAGAGCTCACTTAAGCTCCTACTGGCTTTAAACCAAACCTAAAATCTTTGAAGGTTTTTGCTCTCCTTTGCATGGCCATACTCTGCAGGTTTAGCTTTCTGACCATCCTAGTATTACCATGGTATTTTGTAGTGGGAAATACAGTGTCCAAGTAAACAGAATAACTTGGTATCTATTCAGGTTTTAGCTAGTTTCTCTGCCTTTCACCTGTGAAAAGGTCCCAACCCCCATTCAAGGAGTAGAATGAGGGGGAATCAGGCTAGGTCAACGAAATGCGTATCGCCCACCGTTCAGCTTTTTCCAACTCTATAGATGTGCAACTCCCATAAGGATCTTACAGCATGCCAAGGCCTCAAATTTTACGTGGTTCTAGAACACTAATACCTGTGGGGTGTGTTCCCTTAGCAACACTGGACAAGACAGCCCCCAGGCATGCTGGGAGGCTTTACTTAACCTTGTGCCAATGAGCAATTTCTTTATCCATTCTGCACCTACCGTTATTGGTTGGTCATACCTTAACTGGCTGCTGCTACTACAAAACAAG
This sequence comes from Buceros rhinoceros silvestris, assembly GCF_000710305.1. Taxonomy (NCBI): domain Eukaryota; kingdom Metazoa; phylum Chordata; class Aves; order Bucerotiformes; family Bucerotidae; genus Buceros; species Buceros rhinoceros. Next base: position 124,992 of record NW_010430166.1, read on the forward strand.
TCACTTTTGGTCACTTAAACCCTCAGTTACTTTGTCTGTCATTTGTCATGGGAAATCATTCAGGCACAAGACTGTAGGTCCAAAGGGTTTCTTTTGATCTTGCACTATTCAATTTGGGTACAGGAGTATCCAAAAAGATTGCAGAAACAAGTGTATTGATGATAGTATATAAAAAATGGAACTGTTGTTTGGAACATTCTTCTTTACCTTTCCCCCTCAGTAAACAAGCCTTTTTTCATCAGACCCCAGGGTGCTACGTCTGTATCGCTGAAAGTGTTGTCCTGAGGTTTCTAGAAAAAGACATCTCAAGTTTTTCCAAAGAAATTGAGAATATTGTTTTCAGCTTTCCCAAGCTTTTTTGTAGGAAGCATTTAGCTGCTGGTAGAAATTTCTTTCATAGCCTGCTCGAGATTGAGGTATATTGGCCTGACTTTCTATCCTCTCCTACTCTTTTCAATGTCCAAGTGACAGGCACCAATGTCCTGCTTTAGAGTCCATGTGGAAGTGGGACTTCTATGACCAGACGTACACTCGCTGGATTAGAGACAACCACTCTGAAGATTTTTATGGAATAAAAGGCAAATTTTAACAGATTGTCTTTGGTGTCCTCAGGTATGAATGTGGAAGAGCATATGGCTGCAATAACTGCAATTCATTAGGCAGTGGCTTTGAGCGAGAAGATGATTATGAGCAGATCCCATTGATTATGATCGGTTGTGACTATTTGGATCTTCTAAAGGAAAAAGTGGCCCCAAAATGATTTAAAAGGATGGTTTCAAAGATAGGAGTCGTTGTTCTGAAGAGATGAAAATATATCCAGAGCTAGATATAGATACATTAGACATGGCTAGAGATAGATGTAAATATAAGGGTGCTTCTCTTCTTCACAGGATTTCTTTTCTACCCAATCAATTAGGATATTAGTTCGTGTGGGCTGTGCTGGATAACACGGGGGAAGAGAACAGTGATTTACTTCATGATTTCTGTAGGTACATATTTAAGAAATTGGAGCTATGTTAAGGCTTCTTTAATGACCTCTTTTATTTTCTTGAAATAAAAATTTAATTCTGGAGAAACTTACAGTCACTAATCACTTTCTAAACAATTTCTTATAAATTCAGCCTTTTAAGGTGTGTGTTAGTTTTTAACCTACAACATGCGTAAAAAGCTTTTACTGATAGCAGAAAAGACACTGACTAGAATATAAGGATACTTTACAGGATATATACATTCCCAAAACTTTTCTAAAAGCTGCAAATTTAAACAGCTCAAGAGAAGAACTTAAATTTGAATGAACAGGGAGGCACAAAACTTCACGAGGTGTTAGCAGGAAGTTTACATACAGTGGGAGAAACTGTCACATCTTCTTTTAGAAGATAGTGGTTTATTACCTTCCAAACTGAATGGATTATGCTTTTTTTAACCTCCTTCCTCTCACCTGATACAGGATCTTATTTTGATTGGTCAGTGTTCTTTATTTTTCTTCAAATTAAATTGACTTTCTTTCTAAGGTGTGCCTAAAATTACCTTTTTTTTTATTTTTCAGGAAATTTGTTCTGTCATTTGATACATTATACTAAGATTATGCTTCTGAGCCATTACAAACTAGTTCACTAGTAACCATTCACAACTACCACATCCCTCCCTCACTGATTTTATTCTGTAACGATTTTGTGTTGTACATATTGACTACTTGTATTGGTGTCAAAATGACATTTTGGAACACATTTTCTTTCTGTTCAGCCTGCAGATGTTCCCCACACCAGATGTACAACTTGAAAAATAATAACTGCTAAAAATACACAAGCTGTCAGCTTTGTTTTTACTGAGAGAGACTATGACTTCAAGTAAGATAGATTTGTATTCAAATACAAATTAAGAAATCTAAATTAGTCCCAAAGACTGATGGCAATCTCATCAAATGATGTTAATAATCTCATTATAAATGTATAATTTGAGTCCAAAGTGGGGTAAAGGTGGGGTGAAATTGTTACTGTATCAGTTTTGAAAAAAAATCATAGTAAATTAAAAGGCTTGCTTAAATAACAGATATTAATATTTTCTTCTCTGTATTAACATCTTTAAAATAGCTCTTGCTTTGTGCTTACACCTTTAAGGTCTCACAGCTGTAATGTTTTTTCACCTGACCTTGCAGAAAGTATTTGTCTTAGTATATTAAACAAGCTGTGGAGGTAATGTGATTTCAAAGAAACCCTTGAAAAAAGCAAGCAATGAAGCTTCCTTTCCACCTAGTTCAAGGTTAATTATGCTTGTCGAGAAGGCAGTAAAAAAAAAGCAGTGAGAAATCTGACAGCTCGATGGCAACCACACAGACTGTGCACCTCCCGCAGCTCCCATTTGTCAAAGTTGCACCCATTGGTAAAGTCAGAATGAGGACAATATTTCAGAAGGCTCGTTTTAAATCATACTTAAACATAATAAAGCAAGGAAAAAATTAATACCCTGTAAACTGTAATAGAGAAAATTTGACAAACTGGGAGATTTTATTTCTATGGAATAGTTATGAAATGATATATCTTAAGCAAAGCTCAAAATTTCATGACAACATTCCTGTTCATTTTTTTAACATGAAAGTGTTCCCATTCATTTGAGTGCGGGTGTGCACATACAGAAGGTAAGACTGCTGCAGGATGGAACTCTGGTTAAAAAAAAAGACAGGTTTAGGGAATAACTTAGTTAAAAGTACTTGCTAAGTGCAGACTTTAAAAGTCCTACCTCTCTGCAGATTCATCTGAATTTTCTTCTGTGATCATCTGCAACTCCTGTGGGGTCTTACTTGGATCTTCTTTGACACTGTTTTCCTCGGTGCTCGTTTTTGGAATACCCTCATTTGATCGAAGCTGTTCAATGAGATTCTGTTGATGCCAGGTTGGAAGAGACCGGTGGTGCACTGGGGTTGGACCTGGCACAGGTGCCAGTATGTTGTGGTGAACAGGACTGCTGTTTTTCTTCAGCCCATTTCTGTCCCGAGCGTGGTTCTTCAACCTGTTCTGAACCGGTGTCCCTCTGTGCTCATATCCTTCCTGC
>NW_010430166.1:128137-139651 GCF_000710305.1 Buceros rhinoceros silvestris
TGGCAGCCCCCCGTGCCTGTGGAGCCTTGCGAGGGGTGACTGAACCACCTCCAGCGGAGCCTCAGGATCTGCTTCACATCAAACTCTTTCTTTCCAGAGACTGACATTTTTTCAGAGAAAAAAAAAAAAGACAAAAGCCTATTCTTTTAGAAAGGAAATGGATTCTTTGTTATCTCTTGTGTTTAAACTCCTCTTCTTAAGAAAAGACAACAAAAGAACAAATACCGGTAGCTTTCTCCCTCTCTCCTCTGATTAATACACGGCGAGCTCTCCACGCCGATGCTGAGCTGCTGCTAACTGTATAGGTGGGAATCCATACTGACAGGATGATGAGGTCAGACCTTAAACAAGTAAATCAGCTTAGCACAGGAAAGCAGCAACCATAACACTACCCAGCTGCCAGGCTTACACGCTCGCAGCTCGAGAGCACAGCTCTCTGATATATAACCGAGCCTCACATGATCCTAAGGGATCCTGAGCTGCAACTTAAGATGCAGGAAAGCACATACAAATAAAGTGACGAGACTTTCTACCTGACGAGGCTTTCTGTCAAGCCTGCTAATAAGCAATGCTGTGTTTCGCGGGAGATTTACAGAGAATTCTTTTATAGTCTTCTTACACGGAGCTTTGGTAACGATTCGCTGTGAAACTATCCTGCAGTTGGTGTGTTTCCTTAAGGGGGTTGCATTTGTTTATCTTGCTGTGTAAAATTCCTACCAATGGCCTCAGTGTGGTAGCACTTACCTAGAGGAAAGAGGCAGCATTTGAATACGCTGCACAGAACCGTATGTATTTTCTTACCTACAGATAGATTTCTCGATATAATTGCAGGAGTATGAGAACAGAGGGAGGGAGCTCACGAAAATCAGAGATGTGCTCCCTGGATGACTGTATCTGTGGAAAACACTCTGTTTCCTGGCTAAGCGCCTGTGTAAACACCCTTTGCCATCCTGCTCGTAATTTCTCACGGACAGTGAAACCCATGCGGTTTTTTTAGAAGAACACCTTTCTTTTGATAGCATGCACTGTAGCATGTTTTCAGCAGTTGTAGTAGATGATATATAGCCGTTCCCATCCACTCATTAACAGGCAGGGCTGTGAGAGCTGCTCCCTGTGTGTTTAAAAATAACGTACACAGAATAGTTTCACACCCAAACTGAAAACAATTAGGTGGACTGGATTTTTTTTCTGATGTTATTTTCTCCACAGTTTGCTACTGATGATCGATACCACTGTAAGCAGGGTGCAGAAATAAAAAAAAAAAAAGCTGCAACAGAGTCAGTGAAACAGGATTTGGAGCTAAAGGAGAGTACTCCTCTCCAATACATCTTACATCTCCTCTTCAGACCTTCCCATGTTAACTTCCTTTGTCTGCATTTTGATTTTTTCTTCCCTTGTTCCTAAACTCCACTACGGGATGCTGAACCTTCAAACATTAAAGTGTGCTTTCTTTTCTTATTTGGCTGCATAGAATGTGCACAGAGAAAAGAAAATGCAAAATGAGAGGGTAGGGCTAAGGACTCATCAGCCTTTGTGCTGGGTTGCCAGGCTCCTGTCCTGTCCACGGTATTCAGGGAAGTGATATGCAGAATCGTGGACTTGGATGTGTGCAAGAGAAATTACAGGACAAGTGAAGAACAGTAAAGTAGAAAGATATGATATTTAGATAGGTGGAGGGAAAGGAAAGACTGTAGAAAAGGAAACTTATGAGGAAGAGTTGCCCATAAAAGACAGAAAGGAAGAAGTGAAGGAAAGATATTTGACAGACCTCACCAATGAGATGTGTTGCTATGTAGAACATCGAGGCTGAGCTATTGCAAAAAATGTACATTAACGTGTGATTTTACAAGTAGGGTAAAGGTCTGTGACACAGAATAAGAAAAACCTGGTTGCAGATAAGAAACAATCCTTTCTTATATGGACAAACAGACTGTTTGTGGGAGCCAAAATACAAACCCCGGACAGCCATACTGCAGTGCTTTGGCATGACTGCTGCCAGCACTGACCCGGTCCTCTGCCACAGGTCACTGTCCTCGCAGCTGTCCTCAGAGCTCGTGTGTCCCATGGCTGCTTCGCTTAAAAGTCCTGACTGAGCATCCAGCAAAGGCTGGTGTATGCTCAGAGGCCGGACTCTGGGTCTCGGCAGCTCTGGTGCAAGAACCACTCTGCTCTGCCACTGTTCTTCCCAGCACTGTGATTTACCCAACAGCAAAGACTGTAACATTGTCACATATGGGCACCCCACACCGATGCAGCCCCCCGTAACACTAAGACTATTTAACAGGACTTCATAAAGACAAACTGTCTTCTGCAGTATTTACTTGAGAATGAAATGGGAGAAGGATTTCTGTGTTAGAATATCAGGCTGCAAGGGTTCTTAAAGGAACTTATTTTTAAAGACCTCATTTTATGTGTTGTAGGAATGGGTGGAAACTAGAAAGCTTGTTCAGCTTCTAAGAGTTTATATGAAGAAGGAGGTATATAAAGGATTGTTTGTGAGTTTAATGGGGGATTCAATTTAAGTGTGTTGAAAATATAAGGTAATAAAGAGGCTGCTTCCAAACATCTGGGCTTTTAAAGAATTTAGAGGGAGTAAATGGATAAATGAAGATGCTGGCTATTGAGTAAGAGAGATTATCATATGTCTTATACTGTCCAGAAGTCAGTGTAAAATGTTTTTACAGTTTCATTATGACCTTTAATAACGAACTGAAATTTTCTGAAGACAAAAATGTTTCAAATATTTTTTCTGGTATCAAACCTATATGATATTTAATGTAATGTTTCTCTTCAATTTCAGCCCGCACACCTCTGGATGTTATTCTTTTCAATTTCATAAAAGTAATGAGTGGTAACTGTGCGTATTCCTCAGGATTTCCTACGTGGCAATCTGACATCTGTTTCAAGGAGGGAGTCTCTACATACCAAGCTAATACAATAATTTAGTATAAAATCTTGTAGAAGTGGACAGAGAAATGTGGTTTCTTGCTACTCTCTTAATCAGGTCATTGAGCTACCTCAGCAGCTCTGTCGGTTCCTCTTAGCAACAGCTCCGATACATTTAATCCATATCTTTTCACCATGTCACAGACCTGCTGGTGGTTTCCTTTCCTTTAAATGTCTTTTGCAGAAATCATCCTCTACCACAGGATATCATCAAAATCATATTCCTTGAATTGTACTCGAGAATGTGCCAGCAGTACTTCTGCTTGTGAATTGCCCTGTTTCCCACTAAGGCAGTGCGTGCTTCGGCAGAGGTGTCCAGCTAAAATTAAATAGTAAAACTGGGCTTTTGCTGAAGAGACTGTCTTGCTCAAAAAGTCAGCTTGAGTCAGCAGGGAATATGTTTCAGGTAGGCAATAAGTGGATTATTTTCACATGGCTTCTTACTATTCTGGCTGAAATTTCAATGTGCTGCACTAGGACAGTGTAAATGGTTTGACAATCCAAAACTTCAGGCCTGAAATGATGAGAAGCAGATATGTGGCATAAAGCTGCACCACGGTTATACACATATAAGCAACATACCTGATTTAATCATTTAGATCTCTATCTCAGTTCCCTTGAAACTGAACACAACGTGAGTGTTTACTTCTTGATGACTTCTCTAGAAATCTCTAGTGTATTTTTAGGTGTATCTCTAACTGGCCTCAAACTTCTAAAAGTGAAAAGATACAAGATTTTTTTTGTTATTCCTATTCCTAATTCAGTGTGTTTGGTCTCATTTAGATAAATACCCACCATAACAGCACTATTTTTTCCCCTCATGGTTGGAAGTCTATCAAGAACGGGATTTTCTAGGGCTACAGCAAGTCTAGCCAGGGCCACCACGAGGGTCAGGCAGCAGGAGCGTATGATAGATGAGGGGAAGCTGCTAGAATATTATTTGTTCACCATTATGAAGAAAAGGCTCAGGGGCATCTTATTGCTGCCTTCAGGCACCTGATGGCAGAGTACAGAGAAGACAGAGCCCGGCTGTGCCCAGTGATAAGACTAGACACAACAAACACGTGTTGGTACATGGGAAAATCTGATTAGATATAGGAGAGAATTTTAACCCATGAGGATGATCAAGCAGGTGAGAAGAGGTTGCCAAGAGAGGCTCTGGCATCTGCTTCCTCTGAGAAAGTGAGATTCCAAATGGACTTGGTCCTGTGTAACCACTCTAACTGACCTTGGGGTCCAGACTAGATGAGCTCCAGAGGTCCCTCCCAACCTGTTATTCTGGGACCGTGTGACATGCCAGGGAGTGTTTGAGTGTGTATCTAATGGCTATGGTAGAACCATGTAAAACTAATGTGGCTGTCAATTATGAAAAAGAGATACATTTGTAGAAATCTCAACTCCAGTTTGGTGACAAAAGCACCAAGTGTCACTGTCTGCAGTTTTGGAGGATTTCTGCTGGACAGGAGGCTTGCCAATGATCTGGGGGAAAAGAAGTCTTTATTCCCTCTAAACCCTCCGTTCAATTCAGTGGGTATGAGCTTTTGAGGAAGATCTTTGATCCTGTTAGGAAACCACACTAAATCTGATGGCAGACTGGTATCTAGCAGGAAATTGGGCATCGTTATAAAAGGTTTGTATGAACATGTTGAACTTGAGATAATTTGAAAGATAAGCATTAATGGTAAGAATCCAAATAGGTGTTTGTAATAATTTTAAGATTACAAGTGTAACTACTTTATATGACTTTTGAATCAGCAAATTATAAAATTACTTTTGTTATAAACTACCTATAAGAAGAAATTGAGAATTTTCTTTCTGACACAAACCACGTTTTAAATAGGCTTCAAAAACTACTTTTAGCTACAGCTGCCTCCCACGTTCATCCGCCACCAAAACACTTTATAGAAAAGACATTTCTAATGCATTTCAAAATGTCTGGATTTTCTAGTTAACTTAGTAATTTTTTTTTGACAATTTAAGCAAGTGGAATATATTCACACAGTTATGTAATTATTTTTCGCCTCTCAAAAGAGACATAGCGAATGATTCCTTATTCTTTTTCTGTTTGCCCTGAGTTTGGTAGTACAGTGCACGTATGAAAAGCCTATTAGAAAGACCTCTCTCTGTTCCCACAAGCCTAGTGAAGAATAACATGAAAGAATCATCTCGCTTCCTTGTAGAATAATTCAATGAGGGTACCATTTGTGGACTCTGAAGCCAGGAGTATTGCAAGGACTAGGTTGCTAGCAAGAGCTAATGAAGTAGATCTTTGTTGGATGTGAGGCAGAGCAGAAAAAAAGAATTTTTTTTTAATTAGATAAAAGTCAAGGACAGCTTTGGACCAGAGGACTTCAATGCCAAGCTCACTGGCCCGAAAAGGAAAAATCTGCATATGCTGAATGAGACAATAAAAAAAACATAAGCAGAGAAAGTTAAGAATGTTTTCTCATTTTTTTCAAGGTATTCTGACATAACATTTCCTAGAAGGTCAAGGTCATTACAGATCCGTATCAGAATTGCATGTTCTCCAGTGCTTGCATTTGGGGAAAACATCATAATAGGATCTACGTATGCACAGATGGTTGATAACTAAATAAAGTCCTAGTCTCTACCCAAACACTGTATCCTGCAAGGTCTTCACAGTTTGTGTACTCAGCCTGAGCTCCTATCCTGCATATGAGACCAGATAAAGAGAACAAGAAGTCGAATATTTTTATTACACTATTTTGAAAATAATGCTTCAGGAGAGCTCCCATTAGTCCATCCTTTGTAAAAGAGATATTCCAGGAAACATCTGCATAGCACAGCCCCGTCTTAACAGACGTCGAAGTTAGATGGAAAGGGACATGACAAAACAAATAACTCTAAAAAATGCAGGAAAGTTCAACTTTCTTCTAGAAGTAAACTTTGAATCTCAGCAAATGCAAGTCAGTTTAGGACAGTTACTTTAGATACTTCCTAGTAGAGGAGGCAGTAGCGATGACTTTTTTAAAGGAAAGTGTTGACACATTTACACGCAATTCCTTCTTCAAATAACTGGAAACAGCACGACAGCTTCGTAGGTACCCACCTACAAAGCTGTACGCCCAACTGGAAAAAAAATCACAGCGTGTCACAAGGCAAAACAATGTGAGAAGTAAGTCTGGCAAAAGTAAGGCTGATTAAGATCTTGCTAAACAGGAAGAACATCATCACCCAGAATTTGAGAGGGAAATACACAGCAAACATCCTCTTTACAGCAGCTGGGGAGGACCTCCCAAGAACGAGGGCTTGAAAGTGATGTCACTAGTGCAGCAAAAGTAAGCTTAAACACGTGACTTGAAAAGAAACTCCTGTCACAGGTCAAGAACAAGAGAAAAAAGAATGGAAAAAAATGTGGATAGATGCAAAGAAATATAAAAATATTTCCTACTGACTTTTATAATATTTAGTAAAAATTGAGATGATTTTCAAACTGTTCTGCTTGAGAAAAACCCAATTCTAACATTAATTATTTCATTACCTACTGGTAAAATCAAAAACCACAATGCAACATAGTAAAATGAAAGGGGTGGAACAAGAAACACAATAATAATTAGAATTTATTGAGAGTGTGGAATTTAGCCTTTTCTCATACTTGTTCTTCCGCTATACACAAAATTATTCGATCAGTTGCCTAAGCTAACAAGTCTTTGCAACCAACCAAAACACACTTGTTATTTGCTGTCAGGGACTGAGGCAGATGAGAGAGAAAAGACAGTTGCCAACAGATTTGAATAACGAAGAAAGGTGGCAAAGGGTTAGGGCCAGGATTGTCCAAAATTACAGGTTATTCTGGGTGCCTTGTTTGAGAGATCTGCGAAACAGAAGGAGCGCTTTCCAAAGCGCAGTTAATTAAGTGGCATGGTGTTGAACAGTTAAATATACTGCTCTGTTTAGAAAATCTTGTCTTTCATCTTCCCCCGTCAGGTTTTCTGTGGGCCAGATGACCTCCAGAGACCCCTTCCAACCTCACCCATTCTGTGATTCTTGCCCTGCCCAACACTAGCACGGCAAACAGTGCTGTAACCGTGCTGCCAGCTTGCAGCATCCATCCTCTCACCGTGCAGGTAAGCGGTACAGCTCTAACAGAGCGCGTCTGCACACTCAAACAGAGCTTCCCTTCTGCTGAGGGACTGTCTAAGGCTCTGCCAGCTGGTATGCGAGGGTGGGACGAGGAATGCTGGGGGCGGTTTTCCACAGCTCCTTCCCTGGCTGCTTATAAAGTCTGCACACATTCCTGATATGGCACATGTATGAACTCATGGAATTTTTATGAAGAGAAATTACGTAGAACTGCTACTGATAGGAAATCTGCCCCTTATGGAGAGTAACCCTCCCAGCTCTCGAGAAGGATTGGCAGAGCCAGAAAAAGGTACTCTGGCTTTGCAGGTACAAATGGTGCCTCACATGCCATTATATGTAGAGAACCAATAGGTGCATTTTGACTTTCAAAGAGCTCATTTCTAAGTGAGTTAAACAAAAAACTTTTGTCTTAAAATAACTTTAAATATACTCAAGAAGAAAAAATCCTTGTGAAATTTCAAAAGTGAAATTTCAAACTTAATATCCATTTATTCTTCAGGTACAGAATTACATTTCTAGGAAATGTTTTGTTCTGTGTGTCTCAGAAACGGGCGTGTTAATGTGTGACTTAATAAAAATTCCCTCTGCTTTGTTTCTGATGTTTTACTACTTTTTGATTTTTTTCTAAAAGTTTTTAGTAAAACTTTGTAGTCTGCAGAGATGCTGGCCTGAATTTAATTATTTAAAGGTATTGTTTTTCTCACTGGTTAGATCGTTGATTTGAAGTTCTGCCAGGAATTTAAATAAATTATATTATTTTATTGATCTTTATTGAAGGGACGTATCACTTAGACCTATCTATGACCTAAAATTGAAAAAACTATTAAAAATGTAGAATTCTTTTCTATGCAGAATCAGAACAATTGAATACAGAATTAATAATTCATCTTGCAACAGAAAAATCTTAGACTGGATTTCAAAAAAGGAAGAGAAGACATGAGGGGAAATATTTTATATGTTGTTTTCTGGAAAGTGCACAAAGTGCTTGGAAAATTGTCTTGTGTTTTGGAAATGCAGGAAACATCCCTTTTCCCTTATTAACTCCGAGTAGCACACAAACATTACACCTCCTAGAAACAAGTGCAAAGTTGAATCCTAATACATCCACTGTCAAGTCAGAGGGGGTCTGTCAGGTTTGGGGGTTGGTTTTTTTAATTATTTTTTCTTTTATTTCGAGTTTTCTTTGCTTATTCTTGAAGTAATCTACTAGTTCAAGTATGCTAGAATGTACTATTTTCATTCTTCTCTTGCTGGCCCTTAATTATCTCCTGCAGGAATATTTTCTATAGAGTTTGAAGTAAGTACGAATTTCTGAACAGGTCATGGGCGAGATACACGCGTGGAGGAACTCGGTAGTGCTGTATTGCAGTCACCTTGAACCCAGGGAGGCACCTATGATCCACAAAGAGTTTGTCTTCGTTACTGCTCATGTAAAATGTTTCTCAGGAATAACACCCAACAGCTAATGAAGCAACTGGAGATTTAGCTGTAAGCTGAAATACAAACTGTTGTATGTTTTAATTCCATTTTGCTGAGAGATTACATTCTCCTTTGATATTGTTTCCAACTGACAAAAGCAGTTATTACAACTGGAAACCGAGCTAAATGCAAGTATGTCTGCGTGGTGTCTTTATTAGATGCACACAACTTAGCTCTGCACTGCTTCGCATGAGAATTGGCATAGAATTTTTTTTCTGAATCAAAAGAGAAAACAATTACCTACACTATGTGACTGTGGAAAGGTGGTGTTGAGAGAGATGGAGCTATTCAAAACAGCACTATTTATAGTTCTTGTGTAAAGCTATAAGAGAAAAGCATATCCCTACCTTTTTCTGCTCCAGTATCATAGATTAATTCTGGTTGGAAGGGACCTCAGGAGCTCTCTAGCCTAACTTGCTGATCAACACAGGGCCAGGTACAAGGTCAAGGTTTTATCTACTTTCATCTTAAAAACCTCAACAACGGAAGCACCAGGATACTTCTGGGAAGTCTGTTCCAAAGCTTGACTGTCTTCGTAGTTAGAAAGTTTTTCTTATAACTGGTCTGAACCTCCCTTCTTTTAACTGATGCCCACTGCTTGATATGTTTTCTCCGTCTGCCATGCGCTGTGAAGGGCCTAGCTCAGCCTTCTTGCCCTGCCCAAGGGTGCTGGGAGGCTGCTGAAACTGTCTCCTCTAGGCTGCACAAGCCTGATTCCCTCAGCCTTGACTCTTTAGGCAAGTGCTTCAGCCCCAGCCACGCTGGTGACCCTCTGCTGAGCTCACTTCAGTTTATCAGTATCTTGCTCATGCTGTTGGGACCAGGGTGTGCCAACTTGGCAGTATTCCATACGTGGTCTAACGAGTGCTGGGTAAAAGATGTCTCGTACCTAGTAACTAGAGTGAATGGTAGATGTGTTTCTTACGTGTAACCACTGTATCAAAACAAGCATTGGTTCTTTGCATATGATGACATATATTCCACAGCTGTAAAAGCACCATAATAGTTATGGTCATGTAGAAAACACTTGAATTTTCTGCTTACTCACTGCTAATAACCCTCATTTATCCACAAGTTATTACTATTGGATATTAAAGACTACAGAAAGGATCTGGCATACCCTCAACAACCCCTCGTATTTAGAGTTGACACTTGTCAGTATAGGTCTATATCATACACCAGCTCAAGGCCTTGACAGAATAAGGACTTGTGCCCAAGGTCAGGCTTGTCTGGTAAGTTTCCCAATGTGACTCTTGTTCATTGTCTCTTAAAAAGTAATAAATACTGCCTTTAATTTCAGGAGAGGGAGGCCCTTGAGGCAGTTGTATTTCTGTGCACTGCAGAATGTAATGAGTCTTAGATGTGTTTAGTTTATAATCCCAGAAATGCCTTCTGAGGCTCATGAAAGGTGCCGTACGTGTCAAGAAAAAATCCTTAGAACGTGCGGCCGTGCAGCTACTCCAAATCATTAACACCAGAGGTTACAGAGCTCTTCGATTATTCATGGAAAAATGACCTGTCTTGGGGCAGGTGCTTGAGAGGCTTGACGCAGTCACTTCAAGTCTTTCTCCTTAATGACTTGTCTATCCTCCAGTACATACATCGATACAGACACAAATACTCACGCTCCCACAAACCGGCTTGTTGGACCTACAAGCATGGCAACAGCCATTCTGGTGTACCATCTGCTTTACCTTTGGGTAAAGCACAGGGAAGCATGCAGCTTTTTACAAGTAAGGCAAGTAAATTTGAGGCTTACCGTTGAGTTTTTGTAACATAATAATCCGTCAACCTTTTTCCTACCTTCAGTTTCCCTCCCAGCTGTCATCAGTTTTTCTACCAATTTTCCCAGATGTTTGATCTCTCCTTTGTGATGCCGTAACAACGCAAGGGACAGAATGCTTTCTAAAATCATATGATTATGTATATCGTAGTCAAAGCTGATCTGAAAAAGTGTGGTAAACCAATACCCTTGTCAGCACGTTGTTTCCCAGCATCCTAACGCCATCCTTTTGGTTTTGTCACCTGTAAAAGCACACAGTAACCTAATTTTTACTTTGACAAAAAGCCATACAGATCACAATGTTATTGTCATTCTGTTGTCAGCTGTCAAGACGCCCTGAGGCTGCACTTTTACTCTGTGCTGCTGGCCCAGAATATAAAAACCACGTTTAAGCTATTCAAGTCCTATCTTTCTTGCGCAAAAAGCTTTGGTTCTGTCATGTTTGCAATTTTTAGAATAGACAGTCTCAGCAACTATATTTTGGTGTGCAAGACATTTTTAGTTGATGTTTTCCTACTTTCTGGGGAAAAAAATAGATGTACATATGAGTACTGCATCATAAGATGAAAACTGGAGAACCGATAGTAAAATACAGTATGTTTTATCTTCATATATAGTTATTAATAATAAAAAGGTGCTAAAAAACGTAATAATATGCAAGTGATAGAGAATTTCAGGGAGAGAGGAGTAGCATGAAATGTCCAGAAAGCACAGATTACTAAACAGGGCATTCATGATTCTGAGGCAAAGCCTAATAATGAGAGATTCCCGAAGGAAGAGAGGAAAACAGCCTGCTGAAAGTGAAACGGAACAGAACCCAACACATTAAATGGGATTATTTAGCTTAAAATGGTTGAAAAATCCAGTTACAGACTAGGAAAGGGATGTGATGAAGAACTACATCTCTTCTTTTAGTGTAGATGATAATTTTTTCAATATTTTGTTAATAGTCTTATTTGATCCAGTCCCATATCTCTTAATCTTGAACATTAACTTCGCTGTGACTTGTGCCATCCCAAGCATCAGTGATGTGAGAGGATTTTCTGTCGGTGTAACGGAGTTTCTGAGTTAAAAACTGTAGACGAGCAGTCCTTAAGCTAAAAACTTTAATTCCATTTTAAGTTTCCAGCTAGTGTTGGGTGTTTAATAGGAATGCAGCTCCTGTATCCTGCAATTCTACAGTACTGCACTGTATTGGTCAG
>NW_010430166.1:139802-142433 GCF_000710305.1 Buceros rhinoceros silvestris
GAGTTCCTTTGCTGAACGGTAGGGAGAAGTGCAGAGGAGCGGTACCCGTCACTGATGGATAGTGTGTGCGGATGAGGTCCGGTGATGGAAGGCAGCCCCTTTCGCTTTGTTTCTCTTTTCTCTTTGTAAGGAACATACTTGCAGCTGCACACATCAGCTACAGAAATTCTTGAGCTAGTGAAGAGAGCTCTGTTGTAGAAAATTAAATCATATTGCAGGTAAGCTACCAGATAGCTGTTCTAGAAGAAATTAAGGCTAGCGAGCCTCCTGAAATTAAACTTCTGCTGAAACAAATTGGCAATATCAAACTAATGTAGTTTAGTGTATGTCAGAAACAAGAGAGATGCTCTTAGCTAATTAAGCCAACTTAAAAGGCTGTTTACAACAAATAGTTTTGAGGTCTCAGTTTGAACATCAGGGGTCATAAGGTACTTGTACTTTGCTTTAGAATGTTTTACGGTGCTTGATACAGTTGGAGCGACAGCGTTTAGCCTTTTGGCTGAGTCTCCTAAATTCTGATGCTGGTGTAACACCTCTTAGTGAGTAGCTGATGGCTTCAATGTGATTCAGTGTATCAGTGTGATACAGCGAACATTTAGGAATCCTAGATGCTATCACCATTTCCGTGTAAAATACAATTGACTTTAAAGAATAAAATCTGTCATTTTGGTGGCATTAATGATCGCAGGAAAAAATATACCCAGCAAATTCCACTGCTTTAAAATACAGGATTCAGCTAACCATTGAAACATTCAGAAAAGGCTTTGGCATATGGTTGCCTCTTAAACACTGTCAGTGGTGGGTTGTTTTGTTTTGGTTTTTTTAATGTTTTATTTTGTAATTTTATGTTTCATGAAAATGTTATGGGAGAAACCAGTGGGAAAAGAAAAGCTATGTGCCTCTCCTTGGTTAGTAACTCCTTGATTTAGGCTTTTTTTTTTTCCTCCCTCTGAAATTGCTTTCTGTGTGCTGGAACACACCTCATCATTTTTCTGCCTGACACAGTCTAATCATTCTGGTTTGCAGACCTCTCACTTACATAATAGCAAGTCCATGCCACAGAAAAGGCATTACTGTATTACCAGAACATATAGTCCTCTTGGAAATAACACGTATTTTATCCTCTAAAGGGAACAATACAGAAATACTAAAAATCTGTAGTGTGCTTCACATCATTTATGTATCAGGATCTTTAATCACATTCATTTCACAGGGTTTGTAACGTCCAAGAAGCTTTAATAAAAAGGTGAGGATTACTTTGCCTGTTTTTTTATACCAGTATAAGAATTATTTTCTTTCTGCAACAATCTGCAAAATTACAGCTGACTTTTCTTCTAGTTTCTGGAAGTAAAGTTCTACTCATGTAAGTCTCATTCTTATAATAGAGGCAAATAAATTCACTTGCACAGAGACTTCTAATGTACATTTAATGTTGTAAATGTATCCAGTCGATATAGGTAACTTATATTAATGTTTCTGTTGCACTAACTCAAAAGTTTTCTACAAAAAGCCAGAAAATAAGAGATCCTTTTTGTAAGAGAGAGAGACTGTATCTTTTTTATATCAAAAGCTGCTTATGTATGTCTAATCTTTGGATTACAGTTGGACTCAGTGATCTGAGGGAACTTTGATTCTATGATTAATTGAATTAATTTGTGTGTGCAGAGTAATTCTAATTATTTGATAGTTTGTAATTCCTAAATATACTTTTGTATTTAGCGTACATTGCTTGCATTCTGCAATTAATAGCAGATTGTAAACAAGTGGACGCTATTTTTCCTCCTCCTTCATTAAAGGAAGTAGAAAGTCAAAACACTGCCTGAGCTGCGCATCCTTCAGGAAAATTGTAGCTTCCTGGTACTTCCTGGTTCCCTCTTGGTAAGATTCCTTGGTCTGTCTCCATACGTTACTAACTAGGCCAACTCTTTAGCATGGCTCCAGGTTTGCCTTTTAGCTTTGTGTCCGAGTTCGACATCAAGCAGTTTTCCTGCCCCCTCAACACCTTGCGGTCTTGCCGCTGGTGTCTGCCAGGCCCCTGCAGCTGGAAGCAGTTGCATGGACGAAGGTAGAGCTGGGAACCACTGGCTGGCAGAGGGTGCTGCTTCATTTGTCCACATGTTTTCAGTCTGTTTGGGAGATCTCGAGCAGCTGAGGAATCCCACCTGGCAGGCTGAGCCTGGGCAATCTTGGGGGACGAAGCCATGGCAGACTGGGTTGGGCGGGGAAGGTCCTGCAGAGCCCTGATGGCACCTGGGAAGCGGGTTACTCTGTGGGGAGCTTGGGAGAGGTGACAGAAAGAGGAACCTGGCAGGCAGGGTGAAAGGGATAATTCAGCTTGTTTTCAGTCCCAAAAGAACTACTATAGCTGGAGCACACAGCAGGGCAGAAGGGAACTGCTAGAGCAGTGACCCTGCAGAGAAGTAGTGAGTCGTCAGTGTTCAGGTCAGCATGAGCTCCTGCCAGAGGAGTAGTTTGGACACGCACAGATGGAAAGGACATAGGCTCTTTACTGTTATGAGTATTCCCTATGAGGAACCCAAATGCAGTAGAGACACTGCAGCCCGGTTAGGTTTTCACCCTTCATTGCAGCACGTGTATAACAGCCTCACTCCACCACCACAGGGAACAAGG
>NW_010430166.1:142519-148743 GCF_000710305.1 Buceros rhinoceros silvestris
GAAAGAGGCTCCTCCAGCCCTGCAGGAGCACTTGTCTGTACCAAACGCTGGTACAGATACACCAGCATGTAGTTAACTCATTAAACTAGATGCACAAATCAGCTTTTGCAAGACCAAGAGCTAAACCACAGCAGAGCTGCATCCTCAGCTACACGTTAGTAGAAGCTCCGGGAAGGCTTTTCTGTAGGAGATTGCCTCCTGAAGACCAAACCACAAGCTTGTTGCCTGGCTGTGTTTGAGGAGGTCCAAGTAGTATATATTTAGTACAAATACAGTATTTGAATTCTCAGCACAAAGAACTAATCGTTTTACTTGGTGCTACTGTGATATTTAGGGATAGGCTTTGCCGGGAGTCACTGTTTTTATAGCTGTTCTTAGAACTGTTTGGTGACATCATCCACATATGACACCAATATATGGCAGCAAAATATAAAGAGGGAATAAGGCGAAACTAACAGCCTTTACAAATTTTAATTAGTGTTCATCAACTGCTGCTGCTACTCAGCCCAGTCCACTTTTTGTGGCTTAGCGCATAACGCCCATAGAGATCTTTGCAGTGCAGGACACAGCTGAGGCTCTTAAAAGGAGGGATGTGGGTTTGAGGAGAGAATTCAGAGACTTTTCAAACCGTTAAACATAGTTTGTGTAGCACCGGAAGCCATCACTGTGGGCTTCACTTGTGGGAATGAGAAATGCCACACAGGTCCTTGCATGGGGCTATGAGAGAGATTTGAAACCTTTTCAGCCCAAGGATTAAAAAACATGCTTGGAAAAAAGAAATTAAAACAAAACATCGGAGTCTTTGTTGAAGCCTCTGTCAGCAGTGTGAAATCGTATAAAACAGATCAGAGCTGCAACCTCAATTTTAAATGAGGCAATCTGAAATGGGGAGATCTCCAGCACCTAGTCCAGGTCAGTGCAACATTGTCCTTATGTTACGGTCTCTTGAGCAAGCTTTAAAGTAATTCAAACAGATCATCCATTTCCTTGTAAAAGACACAGCATTGAAGTAACATTTTCTATTAACAGAGCGACTTTCTTTAGCTGCAAACTAAACATTCTTTTTTTTTTTCATTTGCACACAGTTGTCTTGTCTTTCCTGTAAAGAATTCAGTGCTGAATCCCATAGCATGATAAAGCTGTTCCTTTATTTTTTCTTTCAGCTCGAGGCAAATTATTTTAATCTTGATTTTCTCTAGCTTCCTGATTTTCCTCGAAGCCAGTTTTGAGATTTTTTCCTATATTATTTACCTGAATACACATTTCCCTCCTCTTTGAATTAGCAGAGAAAGACAACTGTGTGGAAGTTCCTGTGTTGTGTAAGCCACACAGCTCCGTTAATAGCCTAACTATTGTAAATAGTTCCATTTTGAGTACGAGGCAGTCTCCTGAATTGCTTGTTTTTAAAGCAAATAAATGTTATATAAAAACTTCTTTTAAAATCTCCTTAGTCAGGAAAAGATATGGTCCACCAGTATAGTCATTAAGTTTGGACCATTCTTTTTCAGTCCTGTCAAAAACCTATTAGATTTCAGCAGGTTCTCCCAACCCATAAACCTTGCCAAACCTCTCTTATTTCTTAATTACGTGGCATGGACTGTCGGTTTGCAGATGTCGTACAGTAATTTAAAGTGTCGGGGTACACAGTTCCACGTAATTGTTTGTGCTACTGAAGCTGTGCTACCAAACTGTAAGTCTCAGACTTGCTTTCTTGGCTAGTTTATGGGACAGTGCTCGTTACTTAGAGTTGTGAAAACATTTCTGGGTGGAGAGACATAAGCTTACCGTGTATTCAGCAACTATAAAAGACTACTTTTGCTCTGTTGTTTTTAGTAAAGGTAACAAGATACTTCCCATACTTGCTGTTGTTTTTAAGTATTGGGGGTAGGTTACAATTTTGCACATCTCCTTGTAAATGTATGAGTTCGTGCAGCTACAGGTAAGAAATAATTCAATTCCTTATAAGCTAAAGCAATCTGTGTAAAAAAATTAGGACATTTCTGACAAAAATACCTCTTTTGGTCTAGAAGTTTCAAAATTAGCATTGTAATGGATATTTTTTCAGTATCTTTGATTAAAGGCCCTAAGAACCTCTTCAGAAACCTTTTTACATCTTTGAAAAGTAATATGCTATTATCTTGGCTTTACAGTACATCAAACCAGGGACCAGAGAGCAGATTGCCTCAGTAATTAGTTTGGCCTGACCCTTGTCCACGTCCATATATGTGTATCATCCAAGGAGGAAGCACTTTGGGACAGCTACCGTACTGACTATACCAAAAGTGTCCATGCTCCCAGTCCACATTTACATGGCAAAGCCAAGCCTTTTCCTTTCCGTTTCACTGGGTAACCAGTACCTAGCAAGAAACACCCCCAAGTAGCAGAAAAATCTCTAAAGAAAGTGCTGCACTATTTCTACCCATCAGTATGCTTTGATCAAGGCATTGCGTAGGGTGACTACAGTGGAAGGGGTTCTGGGCAAAGGATATTTGATTTACTCTGCGATGGACCAGAACAGCTTAGTGCAACTGCTAAGCTACTTAAATTTCATTCTGAAAATAAGGTACTCAATTTTAGATGGCTTTTATTTGGCTAGTATGTAGTTGCCTAATAAACCTTTGTATTTCAAAAAAACTTGTTGCCAATAAATTCATCTGGGTAAACATCTCTCCTTATAAAAGACACACATTCAGGCAATTTTTTTAGTCAAACGGAAGAATGTCATGCAAGCGTGTCAGGCTGTGCGAGTGCTTTCATAGATGGCTGCTGCCAACAGGGAATACAATTCTGTAAACACCCTCGTCTGAAGTCAGTCTTAGCTATGGGAGAGAAGAAGCTCAAAAGGTTCCTGTGTTTTCATCACCTATTCAGGTAGATAACTAACTGCATTAAAGATAGCTGAGGTGGTTCTCAGGGGGGTTTTCGTGACCATGGAAATAAGGTAGATAGTACTTCATGGTTGCATTAAAAAATAATCTACTCTCATGGTAAGCTGCTAACAGAGCATCTCTACTGTTAGAAGATACTTGTTTTCCTCTGGCAAATATGCCTTTCTGCAGTACTAATATGCTGTGAATAATTTATGTGTATTTGTAAAAAAAAAATATAACAACAATATACCATGTCAGCGAGACACTGGCAGCTGATTGCATCGGTAATGAGAGAATATTCGAAAATGTCACAATTTTAGTTCAGTTATGGGATAGGATGAAGCTTATTTTGAAAAGCTGTGAATGAAGCTGCTAAAATTTCTACTGATCTCTTTTCTGGAATTAATTAAGTAATTTTTAAAACGACGCTCCAGAATATAGTCTGGGAGATTTTAAGTCATTTCTTTTCTGCTATGACTCTATAAAGCTCTTATGTGCTCAAAACCATGTGGGACCAAGAGCAAGTTGTGGACACACCACTGTGCCGTTAGAATTTCAGAGTCCCTCAGGTTTTTACTAAGGTGTAGAGGAAATAATGTGAGTCTTAACAAATCTTCTTTCATATTGCTTGTGTCTTCTTGAACTTTCCTCCACAGATTCAAACCTGTTGCCATAATCTGTTAAGAATAAACACGTTTGCAGATGTGTAGACATATGATTATAGGCAGTACGAAAAAGACCCGTGTGTAAAGCATAGAATATTACAACAGAGAATCAGGGAGGGTTACGATTTCAGTAGTTTAAAAGGGTTTTTTTAGAGCTGGTGAAGGAGATTCACTTTGCTTTAGGAAAGCACATGCAATAATAATGAATGTACTTAGTGTAGAAAGAGATAAAACAACTATTCTGCTTTTAGTCAATGATGTTAGTTATTTAATGAGCCACCTAGAATAAGGTATTTCACCATGAAACTTTTTTTAAAACATTTTTGCGGAGCAATCAGATTTATATTTTATGCACGAATCAGCCTGACCTCTTGTGCTTTATGATTTCTGTTCCCATTACTTTCCTTTTGCAACAAACAGATCTCAGTGATCTAAAACTTCTGGAGAAACCATTATATACCACAACACAAAATTGTTAAAGGCACCTTCCTCGTGCTTTGTAGGATTTCACCATTCATGTTGTGACTAAATTGAATTTATCTCTCCGTTACATGACTCTGGTGAGGCGTTGTTATCTGCAGAGAAACACTCCAGTGATACAGAGCCATCGTGTTCTGAAAGAGAATAATAGGCAGGAGCAAATGCTGTATTCAGAATCCATCTAGTTTTGCTTTTGAGAAGCGTTTCTGAGTGAAGCGGAGCACACTTTTTGCAGATTGTCATCACATCCACTTTGATTAGTGCTTCTCTGTTCAGAGAACACAAACCATCTCCTGTATTTATCACAGCTACAACATCCTACTGGCCTGTGCTGCAGGATCCTCTCAGTGCTGAACGGTGTGAAGGTGCCACACAGGCATTTCGTTTCGAGCATGAAAAAGCACGACGTGCACGGCAGACCGTGTGTGTTGGAATTCTGGTCTGCTGATGCCTTGCCAGTTGGTGCAGGGATTATCGCATTTGCCTGGCAGTGAACAGTCTGAGAATATCCATAGGCATATCCATCTCGGAGGGGGATTTTGAAGATGATGGAGATCTTTCTTATCCGAAGTGCCAGTGGTTGTTAAACTGCATCTCTTATTTTTAACTGATTCCAAGTACAGGCCCTTTCTGAAGACCACGAGGAAAAAGATCGACATTCTTTAGAAAAAAAACCCCTTATGTACAGTAAATCTTGTCATTCTTTCTGTATGTGGAGCTTTGGAGTTGTTGCAGATTGTTGGAGTTTTTTCATGGCGATGTGGGTGAAATATGTATTATCTGTTAGAGAAGTTAAAGCTGGGAGATGGAATCCCAAATTCACGTGCTTTGTTCACAGGTCAGTGAATAAAGGTGCTTTGAAAAGCCGCAGTACAAGACCTGCCTTTTAAACTCTGCTACTTGCCTAAGAAATGACATTCCTATGTTCTACCTGCTTGAACAGAAGTCTATAAATACCACATGTTTGATTTAAAATCAGGCAAATTCGTAAGTATAAGAGTATAAGGAAAGCCAGCAGTGTGATCAGGAGAGCTGGAGTAACAGTGCTGGAAGCAAACAAGTGAGAAGGGGCTGCCTTCTTTTATGTGCGATGGATTTTTCTGTGAGGAGTATGGTTGTGTGTTTGCTTTTTTTAATAAGAGCTTAGAGATTTTTTTGGAAAAGAGCTTGGTTTGAGATCAGCTTTTAAACTTGAGCTCCAGAATTTGGCAGCAGGCAAAATGTTGCCACGGCAACCCATTATCTAACACTGTATTACTGAACCTCCTGCCAGTTCATCCACGGTTGAATGCTGAAGGCAACCTTAGAGGGTATTATATGTTCTGTCGTGAAACAGTTCAGCAAGCCCTTTCGAAAATAGACTGTGACTTGAGAACACGAACAGTTCTCTAGAAAAAAAGACAAACACCCCCCCCCAAAAATAGTTTCTCTTTATAAAGGTGAGTGAATATGCTTGATCGATAGTGAATGTTCATCATTTCTGTTAAACTATTGGGTGTTTTATAGTGAGAGGAGGCGGTTAACAGAAGTATGATGATGAATTTTATTCTAGAATAGCCTCCGAATTTAGGATATTGCTTTTGTATTTATTCCTCCTGCACTGAGAGGAGTGATTTGGATGAGTCTGGGAAGTGCCGTCGAGACCGGGGTCCTCAGACCAGATGGTGCAGACCCTCAGTTCAGAGTACAAGGAAGCCTTCAGGCTGGCTTCAGAGGAAATGGGCTGGTCTGCAGCCTGCCTTCCCCAGTCTTCTCATGGCTAAAACCACCCCCATCTCATTACTCAAATGGAGGGGATAATCTGTTCTGCACTGAGAAATAATAGCAGTAGCCCCACGTCTCCACAGACTCCAGGGCAGCGCAGCAATACTGGCCTGAGCAGCCTGTGTCAGCCCAATCTTCTCACAGCTGGAGATGCCAACTGCCCAGCGGAGCAGCCTCAGAGCTGCACCCATCTCTTGGGGTGCCAAGCTCGGATGGAAGATGCACTGTGAGTTACGTGTGCCTTAAGGATGGCACACTGGCCACCTCTTTACTACTGCTTCCATGATATGTTTACAAATTCTAGCCAGCTGGTCTCAGTGAATATCCTCAGCCAGGCAGTTTTTAATGTCTGTATCATCAGATCTTATCATCATCTCGGAATCATCAGTTCTTATATTTTCTCACAAATAAGCATAGTGCTGGCCCCCAACACCCCACCCCCCAC
>NW_010430166.1:148886-162687 GCF_000710305.1 Buceros rhinoceros silvestris
TACAGAATTAATTACATGACTTGTGCTCATATCATCAGGTTTCTGCATCTCAACGACTGTTTTCTGTCTATCTGTTACTGCTCTGGAAATACTTGTACGTATTTTGGCATTCCACTTTGCAGACTTCTGCATGAAGCAGTTGTTAACCCAAATCCTTCACTGCCCTGCATCCCTCTGACTGCTTCCTAAACCGTTTCTTTGTTCTGAAATACTCGTAGTGTGATACACTTGTCAAAACGTGCACAGAAAATAAGCCCCATCTAGAAATGCATGTCAAATAATGCAAAACTGACAGTTCCATTCAAGTTAATGATGACTGATACGATTTGCCACAAGCATCAAAGCTTCCAATAACATTTTCTTGCTGGCAGCAAGAAAAAACAATTATTTTATTTTAGCTTGGATGGTTTTTTTTCCCCTATTGGTAGTATGAAATGAACAAGGTTCAATTAGTATTTACACAAATTCTTTTGTTACTTATCTCATGGTCTAGTTAATATTGGCACTGTTTAATAAAACGCCACCTCTCGTGACATTAAGCTTTTTATGGTTCATCTGTAACACAGGATTAAAAGAGGAGTCACTTGAGTAGCCAGTAAGATTCCACTTTTTTCAATCCCTTGACTTTTCTGTTCTAACAAGCTGAAATACTTATTTATGTATAATGTATATTGTATAATTCATACATACATCAATATATAG
The DNA here is from genome assembly GCF_000710305.1 of Buceros rhinoceros silvestris. NCBI lineage: Eukaryota > Metazoa > Chordata > Aves > Bucerotiformes > Bucerotidae > Buceros > Buceros rhinoceros. Next base: position 149,589 of record NW_010430166.1, read on the forward strand.
ATTGCATAACATGTGCTTTAATATATTTTTTATAAATACAGCTAAATTTCAATATTTCAAAGTAGCTTTGTGGGTGATCTGTGTGTGGAGGAGTACTTTAGAGAATTTATCTTTCAAACCTAGTACAAGATTATTATTGCTTAAGGCTGAGAGCGCTGGTGGTGTATTTGAGGTTGAAGCAGAAGAGATACCAAATGTGCATTACTGGCAGAACTTCTGTTTGGCTGTAGGTGCTGCTTATGAAACAAGACGTTGACTTGTGATGTGAAGGTACTGCAGAAGAGGGAGAGATAGGAAATTTCATTGGATTTCACACTTTTAAACAAATGAAACAAGAATCTCACCTGAATTTCACTATCAATTTACTTCTAGCTGGAAGCTAATAACCTTAGTGATGAGCATTCCTCAAAACTGGAATGTTTTCTCTGAGTTAATTGAAGAGCAGATGTGTTTAATATGGTCTTAGTTTCCTATCCTTCATTCTGCAGGAAGCACAAAACCTGAAAAAAGGTTAATTTTTTTTTTAATTCACCTGAAATAGTGCTCTGGAAGAGACGATGAAACCAGAATTTACGAATTTACGTACCTCTAAGGTATAGAGCTGTACCTTAGCCCCACTTGAGCCGTGCAGTTAAGTCACCTTTGTCACCACAGAATTTCGAGCCTGCTGAAAGCCAACGTTGCCTGAAAGCTGCTCTGGCTTTGGCAGAGCCCCTGTGGGGTCCCAGCGGTCTGAGGAGCCCCGCTACCACGCTGCAGCGTTAGTGCTGAAAGCGAGCGGCTCAGCAGCCGCCAGTTCAGAGCTGCTTACCTCATGAATCTCCAGCTGACCCAGCAAGGCTTCTTTCACTAGATAAAGCAGCCAAACCAGAAGCCAAGGGCTGGCACGTTATAAATCACATTGCTTAGATCAGCCTTTCTTTCATGTTTTTTTTTTCCTTTTTTTAAATAATTTTTTAAATTGGCTGTTTACTCCATAGCTGAAGTGGCTCACCCACGCACTGCAAGCTGACCTATCGTGCATTTTGTTTGGGCTTGTCAGATACTGGCTGTATGGTTCTTCATTGCTCCACTGGTCCGTGGGGATCTGAAGGAGAGCGACAATCCTTAGTAAGCTTGTCGTCTTGTAGCCTCTCCTCAGAGAGAGGACTTTTATATTTGTGAGGATTATCATACAGAATAATACATGGCAAAAGAAATGGACTTGCTGTCCCACGGGAGCCAATGCAAGCCTGCCAAATTCAGCAGCTTTCATCACAAATGGAATGCATGTATGGTAAATATCATATAAACCACATTATCTGTTTTATCCTTTAAAACTTACTTTTGAAGATTCTATAGCCGCCTCAGTAGCTCTCGACCTATACCCAGTGCAGAGCACGCGGTGGTCTGTCTGAGAGCTGCACAGCTCGGAAGTGAAGGACATGTCGGTAATGGACGTCTCTGCGCTGGGGATGAGCAGAACAACTTTCCAATGCCACCTCCTGTGTCAGGTGGTGTCCTCCACGCAGTCACTCCCCATTTGCATGTAATCATGAGAGCAGTGCTGAGTTCTGCTCTTCTGCGGACACAGGCAGTTTCAGACACAGAGGCTGAGGTTGCCTGGGACAGCACAACACCGGCGTTAAAGCTGGCCCGAGGGAGCTCCGTCAAGCCGGGACAGCCACAGCCACCATCTCTGCTGGTGACTGCGGGAGCTGGGGAAGCTTATTGAAAGGCAGTAATTGCTTCTTACTTTGCACTGGGACTATCGGAGTCTCATTTTCAGCTTCAAGCTCAGCCTGTTCCCATCCCTCACTATCCAGGCCCCTGCTCCTCATCTTTGGAGCGACAAAACTGCATTTTTCTGTTCCGCTGCGGATGGGCTGAGCCAGCTCTGACACAGTGAAGGTTTTTAGGTGCAGTCCAGCTTTTTGAAGAGAGTAAGGCTTAGAAAAACTTTCTCTTGCATACTAAGGCAGATGGAGTGTGTCTTGCTGTAATATATGCATTTTGTTTGGCTAAATTCATGTTTTAAACCAAATGCTCCAAAATATTTCAATTCTTTTGCAATTCTCACATTTATTGGGTACCTTTAATGAAAGCTCCTACTAAAGGAGGAGGTAGCCCAGGTTTAACATAGATTACTGCCGGTCTAAGTTAGGTCTGCATTTATTGCATTTGTAATAATTTTTAATACTTAGCATTTGATAACTTAATTTGCCGGATTTTTAATGATGCTACTTCTCGTTAAGATGTTTTCCTGCCTTTAAAAATAACAGCATTTCAATATTTGAAATAGCTATACTGCTCATTTGAAGGCGTACATCACTGCAAATGTTTGTAGTTCTGTTTTTCTGAATGCATAAGATTTTTTTGTGTGTGTACTGGTATTTCATTCTGAACCCGGGGCAATTAATGTTTGTAGTCACCGTTTGAATTCAGTTTAGCTCTGGTTGTTAAGTCTTTTCCTCTGGGAGTAAGTGAAGGAATCCCAAGGAGGCATAAATGGAAACAAAGGCATGAGAAGAAAGGGAGGAAGGTGGTTGCAACAATCACACGCCTTTTTTTAGAACATGGAGTTAGTACAGAGCAGACTGTGTTCTAAATCCTGTATATACTCTGTACTCATTTTAAGTGGCAGAAATACTGTATTTTCCCATTCACAAACTGAATTTTGAGCCATGAAATTTAGCTAATAAAAAAATCTGAATTAACTGCTCCGGCTACATGAGGTCTCTCTCGTGGTGTTATAATGTTAAAGAACTGAGCATGTCTCAAACCCCTTGAATGTTCAAAAGCAAACAAAGCTTTTCCGCACAAGCAGAAAGCTGGTGGTGCCTTTGAGAGCCTTCTTTTTTAATTAGAATCTTCCCTTTCTGTGACTTGTTGTTAAAATTGATTCTATTCATGTATTTGAAAGGTATGGGGGGTTTCTTCCTAAATTAACCATATTTAATGAACTCAGAAAGGAAAAAAAAAAACCCAAACAACAGGCTTCCCTAGTGGTAAACTGGTAAATGCTGAATGAACTGGGATTTTTTTTCCCCTGGCTCCAGCATTTTGTCAGCTGTTAAATTGTGGTCAGCAGCAGTAAACCATATGTTAACTGTGTCCTGTTAGACAATGCTGATGACTAACAGCCAACTTATGAGTACTCTTAGCAATCTGCGCAATAAGTATTTCCACCACGTTTTCCAAGTAACCTGACGGGGGATCACTACTCTGAAGAGAAAGTGCTCTGTACTTAATGCAATAGGGAATTTCCCCTTCTCACATCCCTCTGGAACGGAATTGAAATTTAAAACATGTACATTTAGCAAAAATATTTTGATGTCAACATGTCACTCAACACTTCTTGCCTGTTAACCATGAAATATTTTTTCCAAGTCACATCACTAGATAAAAAGGAAAATCTAATAGATAGCCTTTAGCATTCAAAAAACAGATTTCAGTTTTGTTTTTGCAGACCGTGTAAAATGAATAAGTTCCATTTTCAGCAACTACATTGATATTCTGACAGGCAGAAAAGCCGTAGGTTTGTGGTTTTATTTTTTTCCAAATGCTGCCTGTTCAATCAAAGGAACTCATTACTGAAGTTGATAAAGAGTGGGTATTAATACTAAGCGTGTCCATTTCATATTAAATGTATTATTCTGGCAGAAGAATATTTTCATCTCCAGATCAGAGCAGAAGTAATTAAAATTCAAGGCATTAATTACACTTTAATTAAACCAAACCATATTTCATAGGATTGTTTTGGCAGTATGAGCAAGAAGTCTGTCTCCTCAACAGCTAGTGAGGTGGTTATGACGAATTATAAAATCGCTGAAGCCAAGTACAATCGTTCCAGTCAATTAAGTGCGTCCATGAAGGAATATACGCACTATGTAAGAGAGGGGAAAATTCGGCAATATTTAAAAATTTTTCAGATATAAGCCGCCATTGTTTAAATTCACAAATAATGAAATTAGTTCTTTTTTCTCTCCATGCACTCTGAAGAAATCCATCGGGTTTGGCTGGACCAGTAACTCTACTAACGGTTAATGTTTTAGGTATTAATGACACATTCATTGATCTGTTAATTTGGGTTTCTCTGACATGGCTGAAAGTGCTGCTTGTCTGCACGAGGACACGCTTAAAAGCAGAGGACACGCTTAAAATTATGACACATTGTTCTTCTTTGTGTTCATGGCTTCCTTTTTGAATATTTTTTCATCCAAATGTAGACATGAGCTATAAATTTTTGTGATTTCATGATTAGACTTGAATTTAATCAGAAAAAAAAAAAAATTTCCCCAGAAGCACGTGCTAGCTGCAACGTTGTCTTCTCTGTAGGCCAGGTTACACAGCAGGCAGACACCAATTTTCCTAAGTAAGTTACCATGACATAGAGGATTGGAACAGAGTGACTGGTACGTGCTGCAAGCAGGTAACAGAAACTGCAGCTTAGTCCTTCCTGAGCTGCTTCCCACCTCCACGTTTTAAAATCTACACTTTAGTGAGGTATGAATATATGAAGTGACTCTTGGGATTTGCAGTCTCTTTGATTAGTTTTGGTCTTGGCATTGGCCGAGTCATGCTTACACAGTTTGAAAATCTGAGTTGGAAGAATGTTTGTCCTTAACTTTGTTGAAAAGGAATAAGCCCCTATCTGAGTTAGCATGGAGCTGTCAGTGCTAGGTGCAGCGTGTTGCTCGGGTAGCCGGCTTTCTCTGCAGTGACAGCAAAATCACTGAGCTCGCTAAGCTCAGTAAATTGATAGTTTTGTCAGAGCTTGTAAATTGTTAGTGCTGTGGATGGATGATGCTTCCTCTAAGTTAGCTTTGCCTGGGAAATGGAACTGTGGTGCTGCCAAAGGCATTTGGAAGTCCAGATGAAGTGATTTTAAGGTGTACTGTCCTCATTTCCAGCCTAATATAACTGTATGTAGCGTCTAGTCTTTAGGCGTGGGCAGGGCGGTCCAAATCTGAGCTGTATCAGGGATCCTCCTGTAACTGCATTTGAATATTGTCAGTAAATCACGGTAAGAAAAGGACATGTGGCTGAGCACAGTGTTTGTCAGAGCTCACTGAACACTTCCTGTGCTTAAAACTTCCAACAAATTTCTAATCAACATTAGCATACGAGTTCATTATAACACTTGCATAATGTATGGCAATGGCTGCAGAGGGATTGAACACTGATGCTCAGTAATATGAAAGATTCCATATTATTTCTTTGTAATTTGTCATTAGAGTCTCAGTTATTTCCCAAGTTTCTCATACCTGAAGGTACTTAATGAGTGAGTCTTACTCTGTTCAATGAAACTGATCTTTTTAAGTGAAAATTGCACAAAAGATGCAAATTGAAGCTAAGCTTTGGAACCCAATCTAGTTTTTCCTGTGGTATTTGCATGAACGTTCCCATGTTGTTAGAACTGCAGTTCAGCCCTTTGGTATAATACATTGATTCTTAGTTTTTTTAAAAAATCTATTGAAAGTAGCAGAGAAACATCTACTTTTTTTTCTAATTTAGAGTAGGATTAGTGAACATCTCTTGCTGTTCTGTCTCATTTTTTCTGTCTCCTTTCTCTAAGCAGTTCCTTGGAAGCTGTTAGCAGCCTCATTTCAGATGAAGTCTATTCCTGTTAAATACTGTTTGTACTGCAAAGAGCGCGCCTTTCCTACAGGTGGAGCGCTCCCTAAGAGAGAGTTTTACCAGATGAACTCTTTCCTTGTTCTAGTTAACCTGTTAGACTGTTTTCCTGTTCGCATCATAAAAGACTAAGTGATGAGGCACAGCCTCGAGTTGGTAATCAGTTAGCATTCTTAATTTCTCCTCTCCTACAAAAGTACGGTATCCCGGTGATTGGATTTGGTCTCAGGCACATTCCAATTAAAACAGTTCCACTACTGAAAATACTGAATGCTGGGACAGAGAAAATGCATAACTGAAAAGTGTAATTCTCTGATTCGGTGGATGTGACGCTTCTCTTGGAAGTGCTATCTTGCTTTCCAAGAATGTGCATTTTATTAAGTAATCCTAAGGGAAAGGCAGAAAAGGTCCATCTCCTCTCCAAGATCAGCACCATGACTTGCTTCCTGCTTTGTCCACTCCGTGCCCTTGATTGGGCGTTGATCTGGCTACGGGAAGGGGAGAGGTTTGCCCCAGAGCAGTCTGCAGTCTGGTGATGATAACATCTGATGATAATGCACAGCCCTTCGTAGGAAGATGGCTTAGCAGCAGGCTGAGAACAGCGTAGAACAGGTCCATCACACCTTGGGGGAATTCTTTAACCACTTAGCTTGTATGAAAAGCAGCCGTGAATACCCCTTTTCCTGTGCTGGTCTGCTCTTTAGCGTGAATGTTTCTGGGCTTTGTACCTCCAAACATAGACACCTTTGGTGTGTTCCCAGTACAGGATTCTTCCTTCCTGGAGGACAGGTGAAAAAACACCCAATTTGAAAGTCCATGCCTCTTTAATACATAATAAAAGCTACTCTGTTGTTTCAAAATATTAACATTGTGTACAAAGCAGTATTTTAAATTTTTAGGGAACTTTAGAACAGGAAACGGACTACACAATTTTGCATGGTTCTTCCCAAATAATCACTGCATAAAATGACCTCTCTCCAGTAATAAGATTAAAGTGGGGGGGTTTTAAATTTATTTTGAGATCTATAATTTTTTTTTTTTTCTTTCCTTTTTCTGGCGCTGTTTCTGAAGTAATCACTGCGCTGTATTTACGATGAAAGCGCCACAATTTCAAGGGCATATGCATAGGAATACTATGCGTATGAGTGACAGTGAGCTCTGACAAACACTCTGAGAGAAAATCAAAATGCCCATGCTAATCGAATAGTTAGATAAACGTTTTGAGCAAGGCTTTTTAGTCAAGAGTAGTAATTACAGGGCACAACACCTAAGTCTAGTATTTTGTGGCTTTGTATACAGCTTCTTACTGATACTGTTTCACATACTCTTTATCTGATGGAGATAACTCCATATCTATCCACTACTTCTAACAAACATTGTCTTTAATACTGACTCTTGCACAAGGGGAACCAACTTTTTGGGCTGATTTAGCTATAGTCTAGATTTCTGGTCACACACACACACACACACACCCCTTTTTTTTTTCCCTTCAAAATGCTCGGTTTCCCATTTAAATCAGATACAGAATACAAAACCTTCCATGAAAGATCACGTTCAAGTTTGCTCTTCAAAGCTGTGTGAATTACTGAACTAAGGGTTAAAGGGGAATTCTCAAAAAGAAATGCAGAGAGAGATATGAGATCTTTAGCCACGTGAGAATAGATAAAAGGCTATTTTAGAGTGAAAGCCTTTCCAGCACGTGGGCATGTGAGAGGGTATTAGGGAGGCTGCAGTGCCTCTTTGGATATGACTCAGAAAGCTGTTTCTATTTAATTAGACAGGAAAATTGTGACACAGTCACGGTATGTGCCTTAGAATAACAAGAGCATTCAGCAAATTGCATTGAACGCTAGAGCTGTTGCAGAAGGGAAAAGCAAAGCATAAACTTGAAATGATTTATTTTATTGTAGAAAATAGGGGGGGTTCTTTTCTTTTTCTAGTATATGCATTTTTACTATTTCTTATATATTATTTCAGTCATTTTCTTTCTTCTGGAACGGGTTGACTCCAGTTACATCACTTTATGGCCAAGGATAAATCTGCCTGTGAAGTTAGCAGTGCTTGTTAAATAAGCTGTCAAAACATGAACTGTTTCATACCTTAGCGCTCACCAAGAAAGACAATTTTATACAACTTAAAATTAAAGTCTTTCAGTGTCACCTTGTTGGACAGCCTGGAGATAGATTGTGTTTAGCTGCTGTTCATTATGATGCATCTGTAGGCTATTCCATTTCAATAAAAAATGGAGAAAGAAAGATCACAGCAAAACCGGCATGATAAAAGAGAGGCTTTTTCTTCAGGAACATGTTTTAAATTAAAATGAAAAGATTATAAATGGGGTTTGTAGTGTTATAGTAGGATTTGGGTAGATACATGTCAGACAGTTTTCTGTGTGGTAGAGAATCGTGAGTGATGTACATGAGAAAACAGCACCTTGAGAACCTCATGTACTTCGGAGCAAGTGTTCAATTCACTGTCTTTTGAATTCCTACCTAGGGCTCTCTCTGAAGTCTGACTAAAGGTATTACTTTTTTCATTTGATGAGAATTCATATTAATTCAATTACATGTGTAAGGTGTATTTCATTTGCACACATCGTACAATGAGAACTGGCTGAAAGGCACAAAAACTAAGTTCTGGTTGTAACTAGAGGGAGCAGGTCTTGTATTTCAGTAGGAATAGCTTCACCTCAATAAAGGCAGCAGCTCTGAGCATCAAGTTTTGTCTTTAAAATTCACCTACTAGAACATAACCGGCTTCCCAGGGAAGTCAAAGGACAAACTGAGAATGAGGGTTCTTACAGTGAGAGAAGACTAAACAACTTGACAGATATTGTTGGAATTTGCAAGCCTTCGTTGCTCTGGCTGTAATTAAAGTTCTGAATGATAATCAAGCTTTTAGGTCAACTCGTGCAATTCATAAAGAAACAAATACCAGTTTGTTCCAAAAACATTGTCTTCAGCAACATTTTGTTGTTTATCAAAACAAATACTGTTGTAAATGCTGCGTTCATTTCGTTAATTATATTTTCACCAATATACCAGACAATATTCTTTCAGAATATTAATTACTTTATGTAAATTAGGGAGGGGGTGTAGAAAAAAGCTTTGCTGCTGTAACCATTAATCTATTCTGTGGTGTAAAGAGATCCGACTTCAACTGATTTTGGGATGATAATCCTAGTTACTAGAGTCATTACAAATCCTTCAGAAGGAAATTTGGGTTGTGGCTCATGGCTTGCAAGACTCGTATTTTCAAGTTTTCGTATGGATCTCATTCAAGAAATACTTAAAGGTTCCTGTTGTAGCCCATTCTCATTCTTGCAGGCTTTTCACAGTCCTGTACTCACAGTGTTCATTCAGTCTTGCTGGTCATGCCCTTTCCCATTCACCATACACCAGTATCTTGGGGTTTTTCCATACCAAGATGGACAGGTGAAAAAAACCCATAGTCCAGGGAATGGTTCTTTTGTTCTCCAAGAAATAGTGTTTATTCAGTCACTTTCTGTAGGAATTCATCTGGTAGGTTTATTTTCTGGTATTTGTTTAGCCCATCAAATCCACCATGGTGAGGGGTGATTGTGATGGGTCCAGTGCCATGCCTGTTCCCAGACCAAAGTATTCCTAAATGATTTTGTTTAAATTAGACGATGGCAGAAAATGTTGGACTTTCTGTTCTTGAACAGGTTATTTTCTGGAGTATTTGTTTAAATAATGCAAATAAATAATACAATTTGCTTAAATAATACAAATGTCTTTGGAACAAATACAAAAGGTTGTCTTAGTTTCCAGAAGTAACTTCAAGTAAATAAAACAGGTATCTATTGCACCTTGAAAACAATTTTTTCCCCAAACTGTTACAGTTATTACAAAAATTATATGTCTCTGACAAGAAAGAAATATTCTCACACGATTTAAGTTAATCGTTCCAACTTCAGAGGTGTATAATGGCAGATTGATAAGAAGTTGTAGAGAGGTTACTGCCAGGTTTGTACTTCAACCCAGCAACAATGTTTGTTGCAAAAGGTTTGGCGGAATGTAAGTCAGTCTAATGAAACTTTTTTCTGGTTTGAAGTGTCTGTGTTTGTTACATAGAAATGTAATCAGTTAAGAAATAAATCTACCAAGGTGCTGAGAAAAAATTGGAGAAAGTAGAGAACTCTTCAAAACAAGCTGTCAGGAGGCTGTTGTACAGCCTTCTAGAGACAGCAAGCTTGTGCAACAATGACTTTAGAAAACACAAAAGGTCTGCTGAAGCATGAGACTTTTGTTTGGCTTTTAAGAATAGGCCAGGATGGAGCAGGTACAGAAATACTGACAGCTTACAGAAAGGCAGGAGTGTGTTTTAGGGAAAAGATCTCCAAGGAGCGGGATAAGGTTTAGAAGTTATTGTTGCATTGATGCTGAACATCCTTTGCCAAAGCAAGGACAAGGGGACAGCTGGGTTGTGTTTACGCCGTAAACACTGGGACAGCTGAAAGGCTGGATTTATTAGCTCAGCCATGAGCTGTTCGCAGAGCTTCCTGTTCAGCACATTGCCTTGTGAGTTCAGCAGAACAGAGCACATTAATTCCATCCGGTGATAACGAACTCTCGGAGCAGGGCACGATGGAGATGAGGGGAACCATGGGGCACACCGTAATGGTTTCATGAGCATGCTGCCATTTCCTGGGTCTGCACTATGTCTCACAAAGACATTAAAATAGGCTGCTGCCAAACAATGGGTTTTCTAAATGGAACAAATCCATTTAAACATAAGCCAGCTCTTTTGCTTTACAACGTAATAATAATAACAACAACCCCATTGGTGCCTCTTAAAATGCAGTTATGACATTTATAAATGTATTGTGACTTCATGCTTCCCACAGCATGAAGAGTACTGACAGTCAATTAAAATGCTGAAGGAGAAATTAACTGTAGGAGCAGATGAAGGACGTGTTATTATTATTTCTTATCTAGGAAATACTGCTTCAAACGAAAAATATATGTAAAAGAAGTGTCACTGAGATGTTTACACAGAGGGAAAATCTCTACATTCCTTAAATGACTGCCTTTTATTTCTTAGAATTTCAAATAAGGCCTACAACTGCTTGATTCCTCTTGGAAGCTGATTCTCTTCCGGCAAATCAGTAAAGAGACACCAGCCAAATAATTTTCAGCATCTATTTCAGCTATACAGGACAAATATTTCCCTTTTCACAAAGGTGTTTCCAAACTCTAAATACTAATAAGGAAGTAAATTTCATATACAATAGACTCCATCTAGCTTTGCCTTTTGGTGAATAAGGAAACACAGTAACATTTTGATCCTTTCCCAGTTATTACCATTTTTATCTGGCTTTGGATGCACAGAGCCAATAGCTAAGGCAATTATAGCATTGTGCACTTTAGCTTCCAGAATAACATACTAAGGCAAATTTTGAAAATTCTGAGATGAGGCACTTTACTGGTTAAACTTTATCAACATAATTACCTGACTTTAATAATACCAGCCAAATTCTCATTAGGAAGAAAAGAGTAAAATAATTCTAGACAGTGGATAGCAGCAGCAGATCAGGGTAATTCTGCACATACTTGCAGTATGAAAAAGAGATAGAACATCATTCTTTGAAACTGTGAGTTGCCATTTATACTGTATAAGTCATCATCATGGCTTGGCTTCGCGAACGAAGATCTGGGAAGGGCTTTTCCCACGCTCACTGCAAGCAATGAGCGCACCCTTCAGGCCTGCGCGGTGGATTTTTTAGGTGAGGCACCAGTGTGCGTGGAACTGGCTCCACCCTTTACACCTGAGGTTCATCTGCCAGGGCCTAGCGAGCTTGGATGGTGACAGCGAAGTCCTCGGGTCGTAGGTTTGGTTAGAGTATCCTTCTCTGAGATGATGGATGCCTTACAAGGCTAAACGAGCTCCATGTGCCCAGGTTTGGAGTCAGAGTTGTCCTTCTCCCAGGATGGTTGCCCGAAGGCTAGTGAGCCCATCCTGCCCGTGGACACACTTCATCTGACCCTTCAGTTGAGACCTGTCTGGCCTGGGAGACCCCACCGGAGGCACATGCCACCACCAGCACAGCCCTCAACCTCACAAGGGCACGCAAGCTCCTTCCCCAGGGCAAGGGGGTGCCCATGAAAGAGTTGCTGCTCTACCTCCGGACATCACAGACCTGGGCACAGGGCAGCTGGGGCCTGCCAAGAACAGGAGTCTTGGAGGGGATTGTATAAGTGTTGTGTAAGTATAATGTATAAGAGAAGTAGTATCTAAGAACCAAGAGTAGTTGTTTGTAACCTGTTGTTGAAGCATTTAGTGTCTTCAGTAGGTTGCATCACGGCACGTTTTATGTATTTGATCTCACCTCACGCTAGAGATTTTATGTTACTAGAAGTGAAAATGGAGATAGAAGGTAGGTTTATTTCCTGTGTTTTACAGTTCTACTGCAATATCTTTATGTGCAAGTCTTGAAAATGTTTGTGACCAAATAAATGAGCTCCTGCACTATGCATAGTTGGAGATCTCAATTTGTGTACAGCTTTTCTAGGGCAGTAAAGTCAGAGTTCAGAAATGAATAATTTAAAGTCAGTATATAAAAAAATTTCTGTCATCAAACTGTGTCAGCACTACTGCACTCATTTGCATGGCCCTTTTTTTCTGACTATCTCAAATAATACTCCATAATGCATTAGGATTTAAAGAATCTCGGTTTTAAGCGTTTTACAGTCATGTGCTTAGTATTTTTACACAAATACTGAAGTTTGACTTCATAACTTAATTGCTGAAATAACTTATTTGAAGTATGACCTGAGTTTACTTCCATATATGAATTTTATATGAAAGGATTAAGAATGGCCTTTGGAAAGCAATCCCAGTTCTCTTATTAAGACATCGTTCCTTTTCACAGGCAGCTTTGATGTGCTGTTCACTAAAACCACGCAGCTTTTTTTTTTTAATAGAGGTTTTGTATTGGATGTGTGCTTAAGAAACTAACTGATATATTCAAATTCTTACTTAACATTTAGTGAAAGACTGTAATCCATACGAGATGAATAAACAACCAAATATGAATAACCTAGAATACCTCGCAGTAATAATAACTCAGAATAACTGAGTACAAGATGAATAATAAATGCTGTTCTCCAAATGGTAGAAATATTGCTGTCAGCAGTGAACAAAATGTCTGGAAAAGTACTGAAAAACATGTTTCAAAAAAAGCCTGCAGACATTTTCTGGGGTTATGTAGAATTACTTAGTACGTGTTTTCCTCCTCTGCTCAACTTGACAGTATTTCTTTTTCCTAACGCTGTCACAAAGTTGGATTCTCATTGCCAATCCCTCTCATCATCTCCATGTGCTTCGGTCATACCAAATCATTTACCATTGTTAGGAGTTTGTAGAACTGTGAAGTGTGTAGAAAATGTTTGGTTTCTGTCCTGGCTCCTTGCTCCTCTGCAAGATGCTTCTTCCCATTGAGGAGCGGCCAGGAATAGGGAAA